>NW_027254677.1:0-214769 GCF_044704955.1 Pristiophorus japonicus | reverse complement strand
GAGCTTAAATCAGGAGACGAGGGAGACCAGTCATTAAGCTAGGAGCTTAAAGCAGGAGAAGAGAGAGACCGGACCTTAAACTAGGAGCTTAAAGCAGGAGACGAGAAAGACCAAACCTGAAGCTAGGAGCTTAAAGCAGGACACGAGAGAGACTAGACCTTAAGCTAGGAGCTTAAAGCTGGACACGATAGAGACCGGACCTTAAACTGGGAACTTATATCAGGAGACGAGAGAGACCAGAACTTAAACTGGGTGCTTAAAGCAGGAGACGAGAGAGACCAGACCTTAAACTGGGAACTTAAATCAGGAGACGAGAGAGACCAGACCTTAAACTGGGAGCTTAAAGCAGGACACGAGAGAGACCAGACCTTAAACTGGGAGCTAAAAGCAGGACACGAGAGAGACCGGACCTTAAACTGGGAGCTTAAAGCAGGACACGAGAGAGAGCGGACCTTAAACTGGGAGCTTAAAGCAGGACACGAGAGAGGCCGAACCTTAACCTGGGAGCTTAAAGCAGGACACCAGAGAGACCGGACCTTAAACTGGGAGCTTAAAGCAGGACACGAGAGAGACCAGTCCTGAAGCTGGGAGCTTAAAGCAGGAGACGAGAGAGACCAGACCTTAAACTGGGAGCTTAAAGCAGGACACGAGAGAGAGCGGACCTTAAACTAGGAACTTAAATCAGGAGACGAGAGAGACCAGACCTTCAACTGGGAGCTTAAAGCAGGACACGAGAGAGACCAGACCTTAAGCTAGGAGCTTAAAGCAGGACACGAGAGAGAGCGGACCTTAAACTGGGAGCTTAAAACAGGAGACGAGAGAGACCAGACCTTAAGCTAGGAGCTTAAAGCAGGAGACGAGAGAGACCAGACCTTAAGCTAGGAGCTTAAAGCAGGAGAGGAGAGAGACCAGACCTTAAGCTAGGTGCTAAAATCAGGAGAGGAGAGAGACCGGACCTTAAACTGGGAGCTTAAAGCAGGACACGAGAAAGACCAAACCTGAAGCTAGGAGCTTAAAGCAGGAGACGAGAGAGACTAGACCTTAAGCTAGGAGCTTGAAGCAGGACACGAGAGAGACCAGACCTGAAGCTAGGAGCTTAAAGTAGGAGACGAGAGAGACCAGACTTGAAACTGGGAGCTTAAAGCAGGACACGAGAGAGACCGGACCTTAAACTGGGAGCTTAAAGCAGGAGACGAGACAGAGCTGACCTTAAACTGGGAATTTAAAGCAGGACACGAGATAGACCAGACCTTAAACTGGGAGCTTAAAGCAGGACACGAGAGAGACTAGACCTTAAGCTAGGAGCTTAAAGCAGGACACGAGAGAGTACAGACCTTAAGCTAGGAGCTTAAAGCAGGAGACGAGAGAGATCAGACCTTAAGCTGGGAGCTTAAAACAGGAGACGAGAGAGACCAGACCTTAAGCTAGGAGCTTAAAGCAGGAGACGAGAGAGACCAGACTTAAGCTAGGTGCTAAAATCAGGAGAGGAGAGAGACCGGACTTTAAACTGGGAGCTTAAAGCAGGACACGAGAAAGACCAAACGTGAAGCTTGGAGCTTAAAGCAGGACACGAGAGAGACTAGACCTTAAACTGGGAGCTTAAAGCAGGACATGAGAGAGAGCGGACCTTAAACTGGGAGCTTAAATCAGGACACGAGAGAGACCAGACCTTAAGCTAGTAGCTTAAATCAGGAGAGGAGAGAGACCAGACCTTAAGCTGGGATCATAAAGCAGGACACGAGAGACCAGACCTTAAGCTTGGAGCTTAAAACAGGACACGAGAGAGACTCGACCTGAAGCTAAGAGCTTAAAGCAGGACACGAGAGAGTACAGACCTTAAACTGGTAACTTAAATCAGGAGACGAGAGAGACCAGACCTGAAGCTGGGAGCTTAAAGCAGGAGACGAGAGAGACCAGACCTTAAGCTAGGAGCTTAAAGCAGGAGACGAGAGAGACCAGACCTTAAGCTAGGAGCTTAAAGCAGGACACGAGAGAGAACAGACCTTAAACTGGTAACTTAAATCAAGAGACGAGAGAGACCAGACCTGAAGCAGGGAGCTTAAAGCAGGAGACGAGAGAGACCAGACATTAAACTGGGACCTTAAAGAAGGACACGAGGGAGAGCGGACCTTAAACTAGGAGCTTAAATTAGGACACGAGAGAGACTAGACCTTAAACTAGGAGCTTAAATTAGGACACGAGAGAGACTAGACCTTAAACTAGGAGCTTAAAGCTGGACACGAGAGAGACCGGACCTTAAACTGGGAACTTAAATCAGGAGACGAGAGAGACCAGACCTTAAACTGGGAGCTTAAAGCAGGACACGAGAGAGACCGGACCTTAAACTGGGAGCTTAAAGCAGGAGACGAGAGAGACCAGACCTTAAACTGGGAACTTAAATCAGGAGACGAGAGAGACCAGACCTTAAACTGGGAGCTTAAAGCAGGACACGAGAGAGACCGGACCTTAAACTGGGAGCTTAAAGCAGGACACGAGAGAGAGCGGACCTTAAACTGGGAGCTTAAAGCAGGACACGAGAGAGACCGGACCGTAAACTGGGAGCTTAAAGCAGGACACGAGAGAGACCGGACCTTAAACTGGGAGCTTAAAGCAGGACACGAGAGAGACCAGACCTTAAGCTAGGAGCTTAAAGCAGGAGAGGAGAGAGACCAGACCTTAAGCTAGGTGCTAAAATCAGGAGAGGAGAGAGACCGGACCTTAAACTGGGAGCTTAAAGCAGGACACGAGAAAGACCAAACCTGAAGCTAGGAGCTTAAAGCAGGAGACGAGAGAGACTAGACCTTAAGCTAGGAGCTTGAAGCAGGACACGAGAGAGACCAGACCTGAAGCTAGGAGCTTAAAGTAGGAGACGAGAGAGACCAGACTTGAAACTGGGAGCTTAAAGCAGGACACGAGAGAGACCGGACCTTAAACTGGGAGCTTAAAGCAGGAGACGAGACAGAGCTGACCTTAAACTGGGAATTTAAAGCAGGACACGAGATAGACCAGACCTTAAACTGGGAGCTTAAAGCAGGACACGAGAGAGACTAGACCTTAAGCTAGGAGCTTAAAGCAGGACACGAGAGAGTACAGACCTTAAGCTAGGAGCTTAAAGCAGGAGACGAGAGAGATCAGACCTTAAGCTGGGAGCTTAAAACAGGAGACGAGAGAGACCAGACCTTAAGCTAGGAGCTTAAAGCAGGAGACGAGAGAGACCAGACTTAAGCTAGGTGCTAAAATAAGGAGAGGAGAGAGACCGGACTTTAAACTGGGAGCTTAAAGCAGGACACGAGAAAGACCAAACGTGAAGCTTGGAGCTTAAAGCAGGACACGAGAGAGACTAGACCTTAAACTGGGAGCTTAAAGCAGGACATGAGAGAGAGCGGACCTTAAACTGGGAGCTTAAATCAGGACACGAGAGAGAGCAGACCTTAAGCTAGTAGCTTAAATCAGGAGAGGAGAGAGACCAGACCTTAAGCTGGGATCATAAAGCAGGACACGAGAGACCAGACCTTAAGCTTGGAGCTTAAAACAGGACACGAGAGAGACTCGACCTGAAGCTAAGAGCTTAAAGCAGGACACGAGAGAGTACAGACCTTAAACTGGTAACTTAAATCAGGAGACGAGAGAGACCAGACCTGAAGCTGGGAGCTTAAAGCAGGAGACGAGAGAGACCAGACCTTAAGCTAGGAGCTTAAAGCAGGAGACGAGAGAGACCAGACCTTAAGCTAGGAGCTTAAAGCAGGACACGAGAGAGAACAGACCTTAAACTGGTAACTTAAATCAAGAGACGAGAGAGACCAGACCTGAAGCAGGGAGCTTAAAGCAGGAGACGAGAGAGACCAGACATTAAACTGGGACCTTAAAGAAGGACACGAGGGAGAGCGGACCTTAAACTAGGAGCTTAAATTAGGACACGAGAGAGACTAGACCTTAAACTAGGAGCTTAAATTAGGACACGAGAGAGACTAGACCTTAAACTAGGAGCTTAAAGCTGGACACGAGAGAGACCGGACCTTAAACTGGGAACTTAAATCAGGAGACGAGAGAGACCAGACCTTAAACTGGGAGCTTAAAGCAGGACACGAGAGAGACCGGACCTTAAACTGGGAGCTTAAAGCAGGAGACGAGAGAGACCAGACCTTAAACTGGGAACTTAAATCAGGAGACGAGAGAGACCAGACCTTAAACTGGGAGCTTAAAGCAGGACACGAGAGAGACCGGACCTTAAACTGGGAGCTTAAAGCAGGACACGAGAGAGAGCGGACCTTAAACTGGGAGCTTAAAGCAGGACACGAGAGAGACCGGACCGTAAACTGGGAGCTTAAAGCAGGACACGAGAGAGACCGGACCTTAAACTGGGAGCTTAAAGCAGGACACGAGAGAGACCAGACCTGAAACTGGGAGCTAAAAGCAGGAGACGAGAGAGACCAGACCTTAAACTGGGAGCTTAAAGCAGGACACGAGAGAGAGCGGTCCTTAAACTAGGAACTTAAATCAGGAGACGAGAGAGACCAGACCTTCAACTGGGAGCTTAAAGCAGGACACGAGAGAGACCAGACCTTAAGCTAGGAGCTTAAAGCAGGACACGAGAGAGATCAGACCTTAAACTGGGAGCTTAAAACAGGAGACGAGAGAGACCAGACCTTAAGCTAGGAGCTTAAAGCAGGAGACGAGAGAGACCAGACCTTAAGCTAGGAGCTTAAAGCAGGAGAGGAGAGAGACCGGACCTTAAGCTAGGTGCTAAAATCAGGAGAGGAGAGAGACCGGACCTTAAACTGGGAGCTTAAAGCAGGACACGAGAAAGACCAAACCTGAAGCTAGGAGCTTAAAGCAGGAGACGAGAGAGACTAGACCTTAAGCTAGGAGCTTGAAGCATGACACGAGAGAGACCAGACCTGAAGCTAGGAGCTTAAAGTAGGAGACGTGAGAGACCAGACTTGAAACTGGGAGCTTAAAGCAGGACACGAGAGAGACCGGACCTTAAACTGGGAGCTTAAAGCAGGAGACGAGAGAGAGCGGACCTTAAACTGGGAGCTTAAAGCAGGACGCGAGATAGACCAGACCTTAAACTGGGAGCTTAAAGCAGGACACGAGAGAGACTAGACCTTAAGCTAGGAGCTTAAAGCAGGACACGAGAGAGTACAGACCTTAAACTGGTAACTTAAATCAGGAGACGAGAGACACCAGACCTGAAGCTGGGAGCTTAAAGCAGGAGACGAAAGAGACCAGACCTTAAGCTAGGAGCTTAAAGCAGGACACGAGAGAGACTCGACCTGAAGCTAGGAACTTAAAGCAGGACACGAGAGAGACTAGACCTTAAACTGGGAGCTTGAAGCATGACACGAGAGAGACCAGACCTGAAGCTAGGAGCTTAAAGTAGGAGACGAGAGAGACCAGACTTGAAACTGGGAGCTTAAAGCAGGACACGAGAGAGACCGGACCTTAAACTGGGAGCTTGAAGCAGGAGACGAGAGAGACCAGACCTTAAACTGGGAGCTTAAATCAGGAGACGAGAGAGACAAGACCTTAAGCTAGGAGTAGAAAGCAGGACACGAGAGAGACCACACCTTGAACTGGGAGCTTAAATCAGGAGACGAGAGTGACCAGACCTTAAACTAGGTGCTTAAATCAGGAGAGGAGAGAGACCGTACGTTCAACTGGGAGCTTAAAGCAGGACACGAGAAAAACCAAACCTGAAGCTAGGAGCTTAAAGCAGGACACGAGAGAGACCGGACCTTAAACTGGGATCTTAAAGCAGGAGAGGAGAGAGTCCGGACCTTAAACTGGGAGCTTAAAGCAGGACACGACAAGAGACCAGACCTTAAACTGGGAACTTAAAGCAGGAGACGAGTGAGACCGGACCTTAAACTGGGAGCTTAAAGAAGGAGACGAGAGAGACCGGACCTTAAACTGGGAGCTTAAAGCAGGACACAAGAGAGACCAGACCTTAAGCTAGGAGCTTAAAGCAGGAGACGAGAGAGACCAGACCGTAAACTGGGAGCTTAAAACAGGACACGAGAGAGACCAGACCTTAAGCGAGGAGCTTAAAGCAGGACACGAGAGAGAGCGGACCTTAAACTAGGAGCTTAAATCAGGACACGAGAGAGACCAGACCTTAAGCTAGGAGCTTAAAGCAGGACACGAGAGAGACCAGATCTGAAACTGGGAGCTTAAAGCATTAGACAAGAGAGACCAGACCTTAAACTGGGAGCTTAAAGCAGGAGACGAGAGATACCAGACCTTAAGCTAGGAGCTTAAAGCAGGAGACGAGAGAGACCAGACCTTAAGCGAGGAGCTTAAAGCAGGACACGAGAGAGAGCGGACCTTAAACTAGGAGCTTAAATCAGGACACGAGAGAGACCAGACCTTAAGCTAGGAGCTTAAAGCAGGACACGAGAGAGACCAGATCTGAAACTGGGAGCTTAAAGCATTAGACAAGAGAGACCAGACCTTAAACTGGGAGCTTAAAGCAGGAGACGAGAGAGACCAGACCTTAAGCTAGGAGCTTAAAGCAGGACACGAGAGAGAACAGACCTAAAACTGGTAACTTAAATCAGGAGAAGAGAGAGACCAGACCTGAAGCAGGGAGCTTAAAGCAGGAGACGAGAGAGACCAGACATTAAACTGGGAGCTTAAAGAAGGACACGAGAGAGAGCGGACCTTAAACTAGGAGCTTAAATTAGGACACGAGAGAGACTAGACCTTAAACTAGGAGCTTAAAGCATGACACGAGAGAGACTAGACCTTAAGCTAGGAGTTTAAAGCAGGACATGAGAGATGGGCGACCTTAAACTAGGAGCTTAAATCAGGAGACGAGGGAGACCAGTCATTAAGCTAGGAGCTTAAATCAGGAGAAGAGAGAGACCGGACCTTAAACTAGGAGCTTAAAGCAGGAGACGAGAAAGACCAAACCTGAAGCTAGGAGCTTAAAGCAGGACACGAGAGAGACTAGACCTTAAGCTAGGAGCTTAAAGCTGGACACGAGAGAGAGCGGACCTTAAACTGGGAACTTATATCAGGAGACGAGAGAGACCAGAACTTAAACTGGGAGCTTAAAGCAGGAGACGAGAGAGACCAGACCTTAAACTGGGAACTTAAATCAGGAGACGAGAGAGACCAGACCTTAAACTGGGAGCTTAAAGCAGGACACGAGAGAGACCAGACCTTAAACTGGGAGCTAAAAGCAGGACACGAGAGAGACCGGACCTTAAACTGGGAGCTTAAAGCAGGACACGAGAGAGAGCGGACCTTAAACTGGGAGCTTAAAGCAGGACACGAGAGAGACCGGACCTTAAACTGGGAGCTTAAAGCAGGACACGAGAGAGACCGGACCTTAAACTGGGAGCTTAAAGCAGGAGACGAGAGAGACCAGACCTGAAGCTGGGAGCTTAAAGCAGGAGACGAGAGAGACCAGACCTTAAACTGGGAGCTTAAAGCAGGACACGAGAGAGAGCGGAAATTAAACTAGGAACTTAAATCAGGAGACGAGAGAGACCAGACCTTCAACTGGGAGCTTAAAGCAGGACAAGAGAGAGACCAGACCTTAAGCTAGGTGCTTAAAGCAGGACACGAGAGAGAGCGGACCTTAAACTGGGAGCTTAAAACAGGAGACGAGAGAGACCAGACCTTAAGCTAGGAGCTTAAAGCAGGAGACGAGAGAGACCAGACCTTAAGCTAGGAGCTTAAAGCAGGAGAGGAGAGAGACCAGACCTTAAGCTAGGTGCTAAAATCAGGAGAGGAGAGAGACCGGACCTTAAACTGGGAGCTTAAAGGAGGACACGAGAAAGACCAAACCTGAAGCTAGGAGCTTAAAGCAGGAGACGAGAGAGACTAGACCTTAAGCTAGGAGCTTGAAGCAGGACACGAGAGAGACCAGACCTGAAGCTAGGAGCTTAAAGTAGGAGACGAGAGAGACCAGACTTGAAACTGGGAGCTTAAAGCAGGACACGAGAGAGACCGGACCTTAAACTGGGAGCTTAAAGCAGGAGACGAGACAGAGCTGACCTTAAACTGGGAATTTAAAGCAGGACACGAGATAGACCAGACCTTAAACTGGGAGCTTAAAGCAGGACACGAGAGAGACTAGACCTTAAGCTAGGAACTTAAAGCAGGACACGAGAGAGTACAGACCTTAAGCTAGGAGCTTAAAGCAGGAGACGAGAGAGATCAGACCTTAAGCTGGGAGCTTAAAACAGAAGACGAGAGAGACCAGACCTTAAGCTACGAGCTTAAAGCAGGAGACGAGAGAGACCAGACTTAAGCTAGGTGCTAAAATCAGGAGAGGAGAGAGACCGGACCTTAAACTGGGAGCTTAAAGCAGGACACGAGAAAGACCAAACGTGAAGCTTGGAGCTTAAAGCAGGACACGAGAGAGACTAGACCGTAAACTGGGAGCTTAGAGCAGGACATGAGAGAGACCAGACCTTAAGCTAGTAGCTTAAATCAGGAGAGGAGAGAGACCAGACCTTAAGCTGGGATCATAAAGCAGGACACGAGAGACCAGACCTTAAGCTTGGAGCTTAAAACAGGAGACGAGAGAGACTCGACCTGAAGCTAAGAGCTTAAAGCAGGACACGAGAGAGTACAGACCTTAAACTGGTAACTTAAATCAGGAGACGAGAGAGACCAGACCTGAAGCTGGGAGCTTAAAGCAGGAGACGAGATAGACCAGACCTTAAGCTAGGAGCTTAAAGCAGGAGACGAGAGAGACCAGACCTTAAGCTAGGAGCTTAAAGCAGGACCCGAGAGAGAACAGACCTTAAACTGGTAACTTAAATCAAGAGACGAGAGAGACCAGACCTGAAGCAGGGAGCTTAAAGCAGGAGACGAGAGAGACCAGACATTAAACTGGAAGCTTAAAGAAGGACACGAGGGAGAGCGGACCTTAAACTAGGAGCTTAAATTAGGACACGAGAGAGACTAGACCTTAAACTAGGAGCTTAAATTAGGACACGAGATTGACTAGACCTTAAACTAGAAGCTTAAAGCTGGACACGAGAGAGACCGGACCTTAAACTGGGAACTTAAATCAGGAGACAAGAGAGACCAGACCTTAAACTGGGAGCTTAAAGCAGGAGACGAGAGAGACCAGACCTTAAACTGGGAACTTAAATCAGGAGACGAGAGAGACCAGACCTTAAACTGGGAGCTTAAAGCAGGACACGAGAGAGACCGGACCTTAAACTGGGAGCTTAAAGCAGGACACGAGAGAGACCGGACCTTAAACTGGGAACTTAAAGCAGGAGACGAGTGAGAACGGACCTTAAACTGGGAGCTTAAAGAAGGACACGAGAGAGACCGGACCTTAAACTGGGAGCTTAAAGCAGGACACAAGAGAGATCAGACCTTAAGCTAGGAGCTTAAAGCAGGAGACGAGAGAGACCAGACCGTAAACTGGGAGCTTAAAGCAGGACACGAGAGAGACCAGACCTTAAGCGAGGAGCTTAAAGCAGGACACGAGAGAGAGCGGACCTTAAACTAGGAGCTTAAATCAGGACACGAGAGAGACCAGACCTTAAGCTAGGAGCTTAAAGCAGGACACGAGAGAGACCAGATCTGAAACTGGGAGCTTAAAGCATTAGACAAGAGAGACCAGACCTTAAACTGGGAGCTTAAAGCAGGAGACGAGAGAGACCAGACCTTAAACTAGGAGCTTAAAGCAGGACACGAGAGAGAACAGACCTAAAACTGGTAACTTAAATCAGGAGACGAGAGAGACCAGACCTGAAGCAGGGAGCTTAAAGCAGGAGTCGAGAGAGACCAGACATTAAACTGGGAGCTTAAAGAAGGACACGAGAGAGAGCGGACCTTAAACTAGGAGCTTAAATTAGGACACGAGAGAGACTAGACCTTAAACTAGGAGCTTAAATTAGGACACGAGAGAGACTAGACCTTAAGCTAGGAGTTTAAAGCAGGACATGAGAGAGAGGCGACCTTAAACTAGGAGCTTAAATCAGGAGACGAGGGAGACCAGTCATTAAGCTAGGAGCTTAAAGCAGGAGAAGAGAGAGACCGGACCTTAAACTAGGAGCTTAAAGCAGGAGACGAGAAAGACCAAACCTGAAGCTAGGAGCTTAAAGCAGGACACGAGAGAGACTAGACCTTAAGCTAGGAGCTTAAAGCTGGACACGATAGAGACCGGACCTTAAACTGGGAACTTATATCAGGAGACGAGAGAGACCAGAACTTAAACTGGGTGCTTAAAGCAGGAGACGAGAGAGACCAGACCTTAAACTGGGAACTTAAATCAGGAGACGAGAGAGACCAGACCTTAAACTGGGAGCTTAAAGCAGGACACGAGAGAGACCAGACCTTAAACTGGGAGCTTAAAGCAGGACACGAGAGAGTCCGGACCTTAAACTGGGAGCTTAAAGCAGGACACGAGAGAGAGCGGACCTTAAACTGGGAGCTTAAAGCAGGACACGAGAGAGGCCGGACCTTAACCTGGGAGCTTAAAGCAGGACACCAGAGAGACCGGACCTTAAACTGGGAGCTTAAAGCAGGACACGAGAGAGACCAGACCTGAAGCTGGGAGCTTAAAGCAGGAGACGAGAGAGACCAGAACTTAAACTGGGAGCTTAAAGCAGGACACGAGAGAGAGCGGACCTTAAACTAGGAACTTAAATCAGGAGACGAGAGAGACCAGACCTTCAACTGGGAGCTTAAAGCAGGACACGAGAGAGACCAGACCTTAAGCTAGGAGCTTAAAGCAGGACACGAGAGAGAGCGGACCTTAAACTAGGAGCTTAAAACAGGAGACGAGAGAGACCAGACCTTAAGCTAGGAGCTTAAAGCAGGAGACGAGAGAGACCAGACCTTAAGCTAGGAGCTTAAAGCAGGAGAGGAGAGAGACCAGACCTTAAGCTAGGTGCTAAAATCAGGAGAGGAGAGAGACCGGACCTTAAACTGGGAGCTTAAAGCAGGACACGAGAAAGACCAAACCTGAAGCTAGGAGCTTAAAGCAGGAGACGAGAGAGACTAGACCTTAAGCTAGGAGCTTGAAGCAGGACACAAGAGAGACCAGACCTGAAGCTAGGAGCTTAAAGTAGGAGACGAGAGAGACCAGACTTGAAACTGGGAGCTTAAAGCAGGACACGAGAGAGACCGGACCTTAAACTGGGAGCTTAAAGCAGGAGACGAGACAGAGCTGACCTTAAACTGGGAATTTAAAGCAGGACACGAGATAGACCGGACCTTAAACTGGGAATTTAAAGCAGGACACGAGAGAGACCGGACCTTAAGCTAGGAGCTTAAAGCAGGACACGAGAGAGACTAGACCTTAAGCTAGGAGCTTAAAGCAGGACACGAGAGAGTACAGACCTTAAGCTAGGAGCTTAAAGCAGGAGACGAGAGAGATCAGACCTTAAGCTGGGAGCTTAAAACAGGAGACGAGAGAGACCAGACCTTAAGCTAGGAGCTTAAAGCAGGAGACGAGAGAGACCAGACTTAAGCTAGGTGCTAAAATCAGGAGAGGAGAGAGACCGGACTTTAAACTGGGAGCTTAAAGCAGGACACGAGAAAGACCAAACGTGAAGCTTGGAGCTTAAAGCAGGACACGAGAGAGACTAGACCTTAAACTGGGAGCTTAAAGCAGGACATGAGAGAGAGCGGACCTTAAACTGGGAGCTTAAATCAGGACACGAGAGAGACCAGACCTTAAGCTAGTAGCTTAAATCAGGAGAGGAGAGAGACCAGACCTTAAGCTGGGATCATAAAGCAGGACACGAGAGACCAGACCTTAAGCTTGGAGCTTAAAACAGGACACGAGAGAGACTCGACCTGAAGCTAAGAGCTTAAAGCAGGACACGAGAGAGTACAGACCTTAAACTGGTAACTTAAATCAGGAGACGAGAGAGACCAGACCTGAAGCTGGGAGCTTAAAGCAGGAGACGAGAGAGACCAGACCTTAAGCTAGGAGCTTAAAGCAGGAGACGAGAGAGACCAGACCTTAAGCTAGGAGCTTAAAGCAGGACACGAGAGAGAACAGACCTTAAACTGGTAACTTAAATCAAGAGACGAGAGAGACCAGACCTGAAGCAGGGAGCTTAAAGCAGGAGACGAGAGAGACCAGACATTAAACTGGGACCTTAAAGAAGGACACGAGGGAGAGCGGACCTTAAACTAGGAGCTTAAATTAGGACACGAGAGAGACTAGACCTTAAACTAGGAGCTTAAATTAGGACACGAGAGAGACTAGACCTTAAACTAGGAGCTTAAAGCTGGACACGAGAGAGACCGGACCTTAAACTGGGAACTTAAATCAGGAGACGAGAGAGACCAGACCTTAAACTGGGAGCTTAAAGCAGGACACGAGAGAGACCGGACCTTAAACTGGGAGCTTAAAGCAGGAGACGAGAGAGACCAGACCTTAAACTGGGAACTTAAATCAGGAGACGAGAGAGACCAGACCTTAAACTGGGAGCTTAAAGCAGGACACGAGAGAGACCGGACCTTAAACTGGGAGCTTAAAGCAGGACACGAGAGAGACCGGACCTTAAACTGGGAGCTTAAAGCAGGACACGAGAGAGAGCGGACCTTAAACTGGGAGCTTAAAGCAGGACACGAGAGAGACCGGACCGTAAACTGGGAGCTTAAAGCAGGACACGAGAGAGACCGGACCTTAAACTGGGAGCTTAAAGCAGGACACGAGAGAGACCAGACCTGAAACTGGGAGCTAAAAGCAGGAGACGAGAGAGACCAGACCTTAAACTGGGAGATTAAAGCAGGACACGAGAGAGAGCGGTCCTTAAACTAGGAACTTAAATCAGGAGACGAGAGAGACCAGACCTTCAACTGGGAGCTGTGGAAATGTATTTTTATCTAAGCTGATACCAAACGGTATTTGTGTGCCTTTTGATTAAAATGGAGTCCTGGCCCTTCCAGAACTTTCTGCATTTTAGCAGCCAGCTTATTTTAAACAGCTAAACCTGCTGTTAGATGGCTGATGGTTATCAGACAGCTAGGAGACAAGTCATGCTGAGACAAGTAACCCCCATGGTGCTCTCCTATTGTCTACACTACAGGAGTTCCATGTCACCCCACCCTTATCTTCTAGCCATTATCTCTTTCCTTTACCTCATCCATTTGAAGCAAACAGGTAAACTGACCAGGAAATTGGATAATCCTGATACAATACAAGACAGGTGATAGCCCATTACCTATGACTCATGGAGTAATGGCCGTTTGGCTTTCTGATAACCCTGACAAAAGGAAATATCTTGACACCATTTCAGTCCAGGATATAGTAATTAACTCTTTATCTGTATTCACTGACTGTGAGACAGAGCAATACACAGGGAGAGGCCAGAACTTGGGTTTTACTGTATAAATATCTTGTGAAGCTGTACCATTGCGGAGGTTTCATTTTAGCCCTTGACTGAGTGAAACTTACCCCTTGCGAGCAAGTAAATTAAAAGGGAAACTTCCATCGGAGCTGTAAGTGTCGGAGTCATTCTTTTCGGAGGTCGAGATTTCGACAGTTATTGGAGGTTCCACCGAGATGCATACTCTCTGTTCTGTGAGTAAAACGGATACAGGCATAGTGCCTCTCCAGTGAAAGGCTTCGGTGGCCAAACAAGGTGAGCCTTTGCTCACAAGAGGTTTCTTCACTGTTGAATCGCAGATGTAATCTGTTGTCCACAGCTGAGGTACTGCATCTACAAGACTCGGCATTTAAAAGTTAAAGGTATTTTTTTTATAACCATTTCTTTCTCAGCTCGCCAGCAGAAGAGAACAGGTTCTGAAAAAAAATCTCGAGACAGCCCGGGGAAGGTTTCAGTAGGTAAAAGAAAGCGCTAGTCGATCGAAAAGGGTTCCAGGTTCTTATATGATAAGATTTTTATTGTTTTTAATTCGGAAGGGGTTCTTATGTGATAAGACTATTAAAAGAAAAGAAAAAAGAAAGCGCTAATAATCGATCGAAGGTTCTTATGTGATAAGATTTTTATTGTTTTTAATTCGGAAGGGGTTCTTTTGTGATAAGACTATTAAAAAGAAAAAGAGCGCAATCGATCAAAGAGTTTGGGTACGGAACCTTAAGTTTTATCAGCTGTTATTAGGATAAGTTAAGGACTCGGTCTGTAGTGGCGTACAACGCAGACTGAGAATTTGTTTAGAGGTTATGATTTCTGTACTCACGGGAATATTGTTTGTTGTCCTTGTATTACTGTTGGTTGCAATACCTTTGTGAGTCATTGCCATTAGAGAAACGGGAAGAGTCACTAGGGAAAATTGTGATTCGAAAAAAAAACCCACAAGGATTGATTAAGAAAAGAAACAGTAACT
This sequence comes from Pristiophorus japonicus, assembly GCF_044704955.1. Lineage (NCBI taxonomy): Eukaryota > Metazoa > Chordata > Chondrichthyes > Pristiophoridae > Pristiophorus > Pristiophorus japonicus. The sequence goes on along the minus strand of NW_027254677.1, from coordinate 200,483 downwards.
GATTGATCAACTACGGTTGGTTCGTGCCAACATATCTCACACACCCAGACTGAGCCCGAATTAAGAGCCTTTTCAGGCCACGTAACGGCCAGGAGAAGTGGGCGTAGAGAACTCGGTTGGCCGAAAGGATTGTGAGATCAGAAACTGTGGGAAAATCTTAATCATCCAGAATGGGTGCCGGAGCAAGTTAAAACACCACAAAAGGCACACCAGCCTATGTCTTGCTCCAGAATTGTGGTCAGTCTTCAATTGACCAAAGAAACAAAAACCAGTAAAGTGGACTAAGGGTGAAAACAGGCCATTTCCACCCGATGGTTCATTTAATTTAGAGAGAACAACTTGTCTAGAGGAATGTCTTATAAACAGAGATCCAGGTAAAAAAAAAAGGAAAGTAATAGAAAAGGCCTGGGTTCCGATTCTTCAAGCCCATGTAAAATTAACAGAGGAAGTAAATCAAATGTAAAAAAAAAAGAGAACCTGATAGTGACTTATGAAAAAAAAAATGAAGCTAGTAAAAGAAAAAGCTTTATTGAATGGAGAGAGACTTGTGAATGTCTTGTCTTTGAATGAGAGTGCGTGAATGTCTTGTCTTTGAATGAGAGTGCTTCTGTCTTTTTTCCTTGTGTCTGGAAACCTGTTTGGAAAAGTTGTGGAGCTGCCTGTTTGTTTTAGCTCCACCCACTTTTTCAAACAAAGTGAAGTTTTTTTAACCCTTCATAGTGTTGTCCTGTATGTGGGAAGTTTAAGACATTTTAAGTTAGAAGCGCAGGTGTGGATTTATTCGGATGAGAGGTTACAGAGCTAGGAAATGCACAAAGGGATAGGTTTGTTGAGACATGGTCCCGGTGGTTAAAAGTTGTAATGTTTTTTTTTAAAAAGCCTTTGTGGGTCTCTCGAGGTGCAGGCTGGGGGAGTACACTCTCATTGTCCTTGGTGTAAATTCTTGGTACAAAAGCTTCTAGCTCAGTAAGAGGATTTTTTTTTTGATAAAGAGTGGCAGTAAAACAGTTGAATTGGGATTTTGAGATATTTCAGGTGATCTCTTGATCAACATTTTGGGTGTATTGGGAAAAAATCTTGGGTTTGGAAGCCTTTTAATAAAATTAGAAAACAAGTACTTTACATTCTGTGATCTGTGAATCACTATAAGCATAAATGAGAAGTCCGTGTAACACACAGATTTGTCCAGTTCAGAAGCCCACACAAATGGAGGTTTGTCCATGACCTACGAGCTGTGAATGAATCTACTATATTCTCACAATGCTTAAAGGATGTGGAATGAAGTATCCCGGAATGCTTTCCAGAACCTTAAGCAGTCCCTCACTTCAGCACCAGCCTTGGGATTACCAGATTACACTAAGCTATTCAACTTATTTGTGCATCACAAGTCGGGTTTTGCACAATCTGTTTTGACTCAGTTACATGGGGACAGGCATTTCAGTACCCAACTAGACCCAGTGGCACGCGGACTATCGGGATGTCTTCCTTCGTTGGCAGCAGCTTATTATGCTATGCAACAGGCTCAGACAATCAAAAATGCAGAACAAGTGGAAAATCTCCTGCGAGCCATTTAATGCCCCTTAAAACTTGCCATTATCAAATGCCAGGCACATACAGGCCAGTCAAATGAGGTGGCACTCGGGAATGCCAGAGCTGATAATGCAGCTAAGTCAGCAGCTCTGTCGAAAGGGGGGATGCAGGTGTCATTGTTCCCACTAAGGAAAAATAATTGCTCAGACCCGCCACCCACTATTAATGACGTGCTGGCCTTTCAGACACAGGCCAGTACGGAGGAGGTGGTGACCTGGACGAAGGATCAATGTTATAAAAATCCAGAAGGAATATGGGTTCACCATGACGGCCGCGTGGTGGCCCCTAGATCCTTACTTCCATGGATTGCCCGATGTGTTCATACATTCACACATGCAGGCAAAGGGGGATTGGCAGATTATATTTTGGCAACTTGGTATGCACCAGGTATTTCGGCAATTGCAAAACAAATCTGTGAAAATTGTGTTACCTGTCAGACAATGAATCCGGGTAAGACGGAAAAAGTAGAATCTGCCTCCCACCCAAATCCAGTCGGGCCTTTTGTACATTTACAAATGGATTTTATTGAATTACCTATGTGTATGGGATCCAAGTATGTATTAGTTATTGTAGATGTGTTCTCTCGATGGATTGAAGCCTTTCCATGTAAAAAGGCCGATGCCACTACTGTTGCTAAATGTTTGTTAAAAGAAATTGTACCGCGCTTCGGAATCCCTGCTAAGCTTTCCAGTGATAACGGGTCAAATTTCACGGGAACTGTCATAAGAGAAATGTGTAAAGCTTTACAGATTAATCAACGTTTTCATTGCAGTTATCATCCACAATCAGCTGGACTTGTTGAAAGATATAATGGAATGCTTAAAAATAAGCTGGCAAAACTATGCAATGACACTGGACTGAAATGGACAGAACTGCTGCCCTTAGCTTTGATGGTAATGCGATCTGCAACCAACAGAACAACAGGCTTGTCACCACATGAGATAGTTATGGGACGTCCCCAACGACTACCTTTTACAGCACCATTTACTGCAAAACAGATGGACATCCACAAAATGGAGGAAAATATGTTGAATTATTGTATTGCACTAACCAAATGTATTTCCAGCTTTCATTCACAGGTAAAGGAAGCCCAAGTCAAGCCAGCGGAAGGGAAGTGTCATAACCTGGAGCCAGGGGAATTCGTTTACATCAAGATTTTTAAAAGGAAAAGCAATCTACAGCCAAGATTCGAAGGACCATACCAGGTCTTGCTGGTGACCAATACTGCAATCAAGGTAAAGGAAAGACCAACATGGATCCACGCATCCCATTGCAAACGGGCACCCGACCAGGAGGAAGGGACGAAGGAATCAGAGGAACAGAAAAAGGAAGACTGAATAAGGAACTGTATGGACTATGGGGACTGATGGTGCTGGGCTTGACAGGGTTTTACTTCGCATTATTGATTACACCAGGGGTACAGACCCACCACCGAAGGGAATTGCACGTAAACGTATTTATGGCACTGAGTCATAGGTATGCTCAAGAAAGAAACTTGTCGAGTTGCTGGATATGTTCCCATGTACCTGTCCACTCCAGGGGGGGTATTCCCCTGAGATCTGTCCCCTTTAACGAATCAGAAATGGTAGAATGGTTGACAGTGCAAAACAGGACAAAACTAACTAAGGGGCCAGAAACGAAGGAGCAAACAGAATGGAGGTCGGCAGGGTATAAACTTACAGCCTTCCAGGGATGGTACCAGCCCAATTATGATAATAACCATCAGCCTCCCTTCCTAAGCATTACTCCCAGAATAGGAAATCCTGAGGGTATAATATGCCTAGTGAGTAATGAAACTAAAAGAAATGGAAATGGAGAGACTGTACAAGATCAGAATGGATTGAGTTGTCCTTGTGAAGGACAAAATGGGGGAATGTGGAAATGTATTTTTATCTAAGCTGATACCAAACGGTATTTGTGTGCCTTTTGATTAAAATGGAGTCCTGGCCCTTCCAGAACTTTCTGCATTTTAGCAGCCAGCTTATTTTAAACAGCTAAACCTGCTGTTAGATGGCTGATGGTTATCAGACAGCTAGGAGACAAGTCATGCTGAGACAAGTAACCCCCATGGTGCTCTCCTATTGTCTACACTACAGGAGTTCCATGTCACCCCACCCTTATCTTCTAGCCATTATCTCTTTCCTTTACCTCATCCATTTGAAGCAAACAGGTAAACTGACCAGGAAATTGGATAATCCTGATACAATACAAGACAGGTGATAGCCCATTACCTATGACTCATGGAGTAATGGCCGTTTGGCTTTCTGATAACCCTGACAAAAGGAAATATCTTGACACCATTTCAGTCCAGGATATAGTAATTAACTCTTTATCTGTATTCACTGACTGTGAGACAGAGCAATACACAGGGAGAGGCCAGAACTTGGGTTTTACTGTATAAATATCTTGTGAAGCTGTACCATTGCGGAGGTTTCATTTTAGCCCTTGACTGAGTGAAACTTACCCCTTGCGAGCAAGTAAATTAAAAGGGAAACTTCCATCGGAGCTGTAAGTGTCGGAGTCATTCTTTTCGGAGGTCGAGATTTCGACAGAGCTTAAAGCAGGACACGAGAGAGACCAGACCTTAAGCTAGGAGCTTAAAGCAGGACACGAGAGAGATCAGACCTTAAACTGGGAGCTTAAAACAGGAGACGAGAGAGACCAGACCTTAAGCTAGGAGCTTAAAGCAGGAGAGGAGAGAGACCGGACCTTAAGCTAGGTGCTAAAATCAGGAGAGGAGAGAGACCGGACCTTAAACTGGGAGCTTAAAGCAGGACACGAGAAAGACCAAACCTGAAGCTAGGAGCTTAAAGCAGGAGACGAGAGAGACTAGACCTTAAGCTAGGAGCTTGAAGCATGACACGAGAGAGACCAGACCTGAAGCTAGGAGCTTAAAGTAGGAGACGTGAGAGACCAGACTTGAAACTGGGAGCTTAAAGCAGGACACGAGAGAGACCGGACCTTAAACTGGGAGCTTAAAGCAGGAGACGAGAGAGAGCGGACCTTAAACTGGGAGCTTAAAGCAGGACGCGAGATAGACCAGACCTTAAACTGGGAGCTTAAAGCAGGACACGAGAGAGACTAGACCTTAAGCTAGGAGCTTAAAGCAGGACACGAGAGAGTACAGACCTTAAACTGGTAACTTAAATCAGGAGACGAGAGACACCAGACCTGAAGCTGGGAGCTTAAAGCAGGAGACGAAAGAGACCAGACCTTAAGCTAGGAGCTTAAAGCAGGACACGAGAGAGAGTCGACCTGAAGCTAGGAACTTAAAGCAGGACACGAGAGAGACTAGACCTTAAACTGGGAGCTTGAAGCATGACACGAGAGAGACCAGACCTGAAGCTAGGAGCTTAAAGTAGGAGACGAGAGAGACCAGACTTGAAACTGGGAGCTTAAAGCAGGACACGAGAGAGACCGGACCTTAAACTGGGAGCTTGAAGCAGGAGACGAGAGAGACCAGACCTTAAGCTAGGAGTAGAAAGCAGGACACGAGAGAGACCACACCTTGAACTGGGAGCTTAAATCAGGAGACGAGAGTGACCAGACCTTAAACTAGGTGCTTAAATCAGGAGAGGAGAGAGACCGGACGTTCAACTGGGAGCTTAAAGCAGGACACGAGAAAAACCAAACCTGAAGCTAGGAGCTTAAAGCAGGACACGAGAGAGACCGGACCTTAAACTGGGATCTTAAAGCAGGAGAGGAGAGAGTCCGGACCTTAAACTGGGAGCTTAAAGCAGGACACGACAAGAGACCAGACCTTAAACTGGGAACTTAAAGCAGGAGACGAGTGAGACCGGACCTTAAACTGGGAGCTTAAAGAAGGAGACGAGAGAGACCGGACCTTAAACTGGGAGCTTAAAGCAGGACACAAGAGAGACCAGACCTTAAGCTAGGAGCTTAAAGCAGGAGACGAGAGAGACCAGACCGTAAACTGGGAGCTTAAAACAGGACACGAGAGAGACCAGACCTTAAGCGAGGAGCTTAAAGCAGGACACGAGAGAGAGCGGACCTTAAACTAGGAGCTTAAATCAGGACACGAGAGAGACCAGACCTTAAGCTAGGAGCTTAAAGCAGGACACGAGAGAGACCAGATCTGAAACTGGGAGCTTAAAGCATTAGACAAGAGAGACCAGACCTTAAACTGGGAGCTTAAAGCAGGAGACGAGAGATACCAGACCTTAAGCTAGGAGCTTAAAGCAGGAGACGAGAGAGACCAGACCTTAAGCGAGGAGCTTAAAGCAGGACACGAGAGAGAGCGGACCTTAAACTAGGAGCTTAAATCAGGACACGAGAGAGACCAGACCTTAAGCTAGGAGCTTAAAGCAGGACACGAGAGAGACCAGATCTGAAACTGGGAGCTTAAAGCATTAGACAAGAGAGACCAGACCTTAAACTGGGAGCTTAAAGCAGGAGACGAGAGAGACCAGACCTTAAGCTAGGAGCTTAAAGCAGGACACGAGAGAGAACAGACCTAAAACTGGTAACTTAAATCAGGAGAAGAGAGAGACCAGACCTGAAGCAGGGAGCTTAAAGCAGGAGACGAGAGAGACCAGACATTAAACTGGGAGCTTAAAGAAGGACACGAGAGAGAGCGGACCTTAAACTAGGAGCTTAAATTAGGACACGAGAGAGACTAGACCTTAAACTAGGAGCTTAAAGCATGACACGAGAGAGACTAGACCTTAAGCTAGGAGTTTAAAGCAGGACATGAGAGATGGGCGACCTTAAACTAGGAGCTTAAATCAGGAGACGAGGGAGACCAGTCATTAAGCTAGGAGCTTAAATCAGGAGAAGAGAGAGACCGGACCTTAAACTAGGAGCTTAAAGCAGGAGACGAGAAAGACCAAACCTGAAGCTAGGAGCTTAAAGCAGGACACAAGAGAGACTAGACCTTAAGCTAGGAGCTTAAAGCTGGACACGAGAGAGAGCGGACCTTAAACTGGGAACTTATATCAGGAGACGAGAGAGACCAGAACTTAAACTGGGAGCTTAAAGCAGGAGACGAGAGAGACCAGACCTTAAACTGGGAACTTAAATCAGGAGACGAGAGAGACCAGACCTTAAACTGGGAGCTTAAAGCAGGACACGAGAGAGACCAGACCTTAAACTGGGAGCTAAAAGCAGGACACGAGAGAGACCGGACCTTAAACTGGGAGCTTAAAGCAGGACACGAGAGAGACCGGACCTTAAACTGGGAGCTTAAAGCAGGACACGAGAGAGACCGGACCTTAAACTGGGAGCTTAAAGCAGGACACGAGAGAGACCGGACCTTAAACTGGGAGCTTAAAACAGGAGACGAGAGAGACCAGACCTGAAGCTGGGAGCTTAAAGCAGGAGACGAGAGAGACCAGACCTTAAACTGGGAGCTTAAAGCAGGACACGAGAGAGAGCGGAAATTAAACTAGGAACTTAAATCAGGAGACGAGAGAGACCAGACCTTCAACTGGGAGCTTAAAGCAGGACAAGAGAGAGACCAGACCTTAAGCTAGGTGCTTAAAGCAGGACACGAGAGAGAGCGGACCTTAAACTGGGAGCTTAAAACAGGAGACGAGAGAGACCAGACCTTAAGCTAGGAGCTTAAAGCAGGAGACGAGAGAGACCAGACCTTAAGCTAGGAGCTTAAAGCAGGAGAGGAGAGAGACCAGACCTTAAGCTAGGTGCTAAAATCAGGAGAGGAGAGAGACCGGACCTTAAACTGGGAGCTTAAAGGAGGACACGAGAAAGACCAAACCTGAAGCTAGGAGCTTAAAGCAGGAGACGAGAGAGACTAGACCTTAAGCTAGGAGCTTGAAGCAGGACACGAGAGAGACCAGACCTGAAGCTAGGAGCTTAAAGTAGGAGACGAGAGAGACCAGACTTGAAACTGGGAGCTTAAAGCAGGACACGAGAGAGACCGGACCTTAAACTGGGAGCTTAAAGCAGGAGACGAGACAGAGCTGACCTTAAACTGGGAATTTAAAGCAGGACACGAGATAGACCAGACCTTAAACTGGGAGCTTAAAGCAGGACACGAGAGAGACTAGACCTTAAGCTAGGAGCTTAAAGCAGGACACGAGAGAGTACAGACCTTAAGCTAGGAGCTTAAAGCAGGAGACGAGAGAGATCAGACCTTAAGCTGGGAGCTTAAAACAGAAGACGAGAGAGACCAGACCTTAAGCTACGAGCTTAAAGCAGGAGACGAGAGAGACCAGACTTAAGCTAGGTGCTAAAATCAGGAGAGGAGAGAGACCGGACCTTAAACTGGGAGCTTAAAGCAGGACACGAGAAAGACCAAACGTGAAGCTTGGAGCTTAAAGCAGGACACGAGAGAGACTAGACCTTAAACTGGGAGCTTAAAGCAGGACATGAGAGAGACCAGACCTTAAGCTAGTAGCTAAAATCAGGAGAGGAGAGAGACCAGACCTTAAGCTGGGATCATAAAGCAGGACACGAGAGACCAGACCTTAAGCTTGGAGCTTAAAACAGGAGACGAGAGAGACTCGACCTGAAGCTAAGAGCTTAAAGCAGGACACGAGAGAGTACAGACCTTAAACTGGTAACTTAAATCAGGAGACGAGAGAGACCAGACCTGAAGCTGGGAGCTTAAAGCAGGAGACGAGATAGACCAGACCTTAAGCTAGGAGCTTAAAGCAGGAGACGAGAGAGACCAGACCTTAAGCTAGGAGCTTAAAGCAGGACACGAGAGAGAACAGACCTTAAACTGGTAACTTAAATCAAGAGACGAGAGAGACCAGACCTGAAGCAGGGAGCTTAAAGCAGGAGACGAGAGAGACCAGACATTAAACTGGAAGCTTAAAGAAGGACACGAGGGAGAACGGACCTTAAACTAGGAGCTTAAATTAGGACACGAGAGAGACTAGACCTTAAACTAGGAGCTTAAATTAGGACACGAGATTGACTAGACCTTAAACTAGAAGCTTAAAGCTGGACACGAGAGAGACCGGACCTTAAACTGGGAACTTAAATCAGGAGACAAGAGAGACCACACCTTAAACTGGGAGCTTAAAGCAGGAGACGAGAGAGACCAGACCTTAAACTGGGAACTTAAATCAGGAGACGAGAGAGACCAGACCTTAAACTGGGAGCTTAAAGCAGGACACGAGAGAGACCGGACCTTAAACTGGGAGCTTAAAGCAGGACACGAGAGAGACCGGACCTTAAACTGGGAACTTAAAGCAGGAGACGAGTGAGAACGGACCTTAAACTGGGAGCTTAAAGAAGGACACGAGAGAGACCGGACCTTAAACTGGGAGCTTAAAGCAGGACACAAGAGAGACCAGACCTTAAGCTAGGAGCTTAAAGCAGGAGACGAGAGAGACCAGACCTTAAGCTAGGTGCTAAAATCAGGAGAGGAGAGAGACCGGACCTTAAACTGGGAGCTTAAAGCAGGACACGAGAAAGACCAAACCTGAAGCTAGGAGCTTAAAGCAGGAGACGAGAGAGACTAGACCTTAAGCTAGGAGCTTGAAGCAGGACACGAGAGAGACCAGACCTGAAGCTAGGAGCTTAAAGTAGGAGACGAGAGAGACCAGACTTGAAACTGGGAGCTTAAAGCAGGACACGAGAGAGACCGGACCTTAAACTGGGAGCTTAAAGCAGGAGACGAGACAGAGCTGACCTTAAACTGGGAATTTAAAGCAGGACACGAGATAGACCAGACCTTAAACTGGGAGCTTAAAGCAGGACACGAGAGAGACTAGACCTTAAGCTAGGAGCTTAAAGCAGGACACGAGAGAGTACAGACCTTAAGCTAGGAGCTTAAAGCAGGAGACGAGAGAGATCAGACCTTAAGCTGGGAGCTTAAAACAGAAGACGAGAGAGACCAGACCTTAAGCTACGAGCTTAAAGCAGGAGACGAGAGAGACCAGACTTAAGCTAGGTGCTAAAATCAGGAGAGGAGAGAGACCGGACCTTAAACTGGGAGCTTAAAGCAGGACACGAGAAAGACCAAACGTGAAGCTTGGAGCTTAAAGCAGGACACGAGAGAGACTAGACCTTAAACTGGGAGCTTAAAGCAGGACATGAGAGAGACCAGACCTTAAGCTAGTAGCTTAAATCAGGAGAGGAGAGAGACCAGACCTTAAGCTGGGATCATAAAGCAGGACACGAGAGACCAGACCTTAAGCTTGGAGCTTAAAACAGGAGACGAGAGAGACTCGACCTGAAGCTAAGAGCTTAAAGCAGGACACGAGAGAGTACAGACCTTAAACTGGTAACTTAAATCAGGAGAGGAGAGAGACCAGACCTGAAGCTGGGAGCTTAAAGCAGGAGACGAGATAGACCAGACCTTAAGCTAGGAGCTTAAAGCAGGAGACGAGAGAGACCAGACCTTAAGCTAGGAGCTTAAAGCAGGACACGAGAGAGAACAGACCTTAAACTGGTAACTTAAATCAAGAGACGAGAGAGACCAGACCTGAAGCAGGGAGCTTAAAGCAGGAGACGAGAGAGACCAGACATTAAACTGGAAGCTTAAAGAAGGACACGAGGGAGAGCGGACCTTAAACTAGGAGCTTAAATTAGGACACGAGAGAGACTAGACCTTAAACTAGGAGCTTAAATTAGGACACGAGATTGACTAGACCTTAAACTAGAAGCTTAAAGCTGGACACGAGAGAGACCGGACCTTAAACTGGGAACTTAAATCAGGAGACAAGAGAGACCACACCTTAAACTGGGAGCTTAAAGCAGGAGACGAGAGAGACCAGACCTTAAACTGGGAACTTAAATCAGGAGACGAGAGAGACCAGACCTTAAACTGGGAGCTTAAAGCAGGACACGAGAGAGACCGGACCTTAAACTGGGAGCTTAAAGCAGGACACGAGAGAGACCGGACCTTAAACTGGGAACTTAAAGCAGGAGACGAGTGAGAACGGACCTTAAACTGGGAGCTTAAAGAAGGACACGAGAGAGACCGGACCTTAAACTGGGAGCTTAAAGCAGGACACAAGAGAGACCAGACCTTAAGCTAGGAGCTTAAAGCAGGAGACGAGAGAGACCAGACCGTAAACTGGGAGCTTAAAGCAGGACACGAGAGAGACCAGACCTTAAGCGAGGAGCTTAAAGCAGGACACGAGAGAGAGCGGACCTTAAACTAGGAGCTTAAATCAGGACACGAGAGAGACCAGACCTTAAGCTAGGAGCTTAAAGCAGGACACGAGAGAGACCAGATCTGAAACTGGGAGCTTAAAGCATTAGACAAGAGAGACCAGACCTTAAACTGGGAGCTTAAAGCAGGAGACGAGAGAGACCAGACCTTAAGCTAGGAGCTTAAAGCAGGAGACGAGAGAGACCAGACCTTAAGCTAGGAGCTTAAAGCAGGAGAGGAGAGAGACCGGACCTTAAGTTGGGTGCTAAAATCAGGAGAGGAGAGAGACCGGACCTTAAACTGGGAGCTTAAAGCAGGACACGAGAAAGACCAAACCTGAAGCTAGGAGCTTAAAGCAGGAGACGAGAGAGACTAGACCTTAAGCTAGGAGCTTGAAGCATGACACGAGAGAGACCAGACCTGATGCTAGGAGCTTAAAGTAGGAGACGTGAGAGACCAGACTTGAAACTGGGAGCTTAAAGCAGGACACGAGAGAGACCGGACCTTAAACTGGGAGCTTAAAGCAGGAGACGAGAGAGAGCGGACCTTAAACTGGGAGCTTAAAGCAGGACGCGAGATAGACCAGACCTTAAACTGGGAGCTTAAAGCAGGACACGAGAGAGACTAGACCTTAAGCTAGGAGCTTAAAGCAGGACACGAGAGAGTACAGACCTTAAACTGGTAACTTAAATCAGGAGACGAGAGACACCAGACCTGAAGCTGGGAGCTTAAAGCAGGAGACGAGAGAGACCAGACCTTAAGCTAGGAACTTTAAGCAGGACACGAGAGAGACTCGACCTGAAGCTAGGAACTTAAAGCAGGACACGAGAGAGACTAGACCTTAAACTGGGAGCTTGAAGCATGACACGAGAGAGACCAGACCTGAAGCTAGGAGATTAAAGTAGGAGACGAGAGAGACCAGACTTGAAACTGGGAGCTTAAAGCAGGACACGAGAGAGACCGGACCTTAAACTGGGAGCTTAAAGCAGGAGACGAGAGAGAGCGGACCTTAAACTGGGAGCTTAAAGCAGGACGCGAGATAGACCAGACCTTAAACTGGGAGCTTAAAGCAGGACACGAGAGAGACTAGACCTTAAGCTAGGAGCTTAAAGCAGGATACGAGAGAGTACAGACCTTAAACTGGTAACTTAAATCAGGAGACGAGAGACACCAGACCTGAAGCTGGGAGCTTAAAGCAGGAGACGAGAGAGACCAGACCTTAAGCTAGGAGCTTAAAGCAGGACACGAGAGAGACTCGACCTGAATCTAGGAACTTAAAGCAGGACATGAGAGAGACTAGACCTTAAACTGGGAGCTTAAAGCAGGAGACGAGAGAGACCAGACCTTAAACTGGGAGCTTAAATCAGGAGACGAGAGAGACCAGACCTTAAGCTAGGAGCTTAAAGCAGGAGACGAGAGAGAGCGAACCTTAAACTAGGAGCTTAAAGCAGGACACAAGAGAGACTAGACCTTAAGCTAGGAGCTTAAAGCAGGAGACGAGAGAGACCAGACCTTAAACTGGGAGCTTAAATCAGGAGACGAGAGAGACCAGACCTTAAGCTAGGAGCTAAAATCAGGAGAGTAGAGAGACCGGACCTTAAACTGGGAGCTTAAAGCAGGACACGAGAAAGACCAAACGTGAAGCTAGGAGCTTAAAGCAGGACACGAGAGAGACAAGACCTTAAACTAGGAGCTTAAAGCAGGACACGAGAGAGACAAGACCTCAAAGCTAGGAGCTTAAAGCAGGAGACGAGAGATAACAGACCTTAAGCTGGGAGCTTAAAACAGGAGACGAGAGAGACCAGACCTTAAGCTAGGAGCTTAAAGCAGGAGACGAGAGAGACCGGACCTTAAACTGGGATCTTAAAGCAGGAGACGAGAGAGAGCGGACCTTAAACTGGGAGCTTAAAGCAGGACGCGAGATAGAACAGACCTTAAACTGGGAGCTTAAAGCAGGACACGAGAGAGACTAGTCCTTAAGCTAGGAGCTTAAAGCAGGATACGAGAGAGTACAGACCTTAAACTGGTAACTTAAATCAGGAGACGAGAGACACCAGACCTGAAGCTGGGAGCTTAAAGCAGGAGACGAGAGAGACCAGACCTTAAGCTAGGAGCTTAAAGCAGGACACGAGAGAGACTCGACCTGAATCTAGGAACTTAAAGCAGGACATGAGAGAGACTAGACCTTAAACTGGGAGCTTAAAGCAGGAGACGAGAGAGACCAGACCTTAAACTGGGAGCTTAAATCAGGAGACGAGAGAGACCAGACCTTAAGCTAGGAGCTTAAAGCAGGAGACGAGAGAGAGCGAACCTTAAACTAGGAGCTTAAAGCAGGACACAAGAGAGACTAGACCTTAAGCTAGGAGCTTAAAGCAGGAGACGAGAGAGACCAGACCTTAAACTGGGAGCTTAAATCAGGAGACGAGAGAGACCAGACCTTAAGCTAGGAGCTAAAATCAGGAGACGAGAGAGACCGGACCTTAAACTGGGATCTTAAAGCAGGAGACGAGAGAGAGCGGACCTTAAACTGGGAGCTTAAAGCAGGACGCGAGATAGAACAGACCTTAAACTGGGAGCTTAAAGCAGGACACGAGAGAGACTAGTCCTTAAGCTAGGAGCTTAAAGCAGGATACGAGAGAGTACAGACCTTAAACTGGTAACTTAAATCAGGAGACGAGAGACACCAGACCTGAAGCTGGGAGCTTAAAGCAGGACACGAGAGAGACCGGACCTTAAACTGGGAGCTTAAAGCAGGAGACGAGAGAGAGCGGACCTTAAACTGGGATCTTAAAACAGGAGACGAGAGAGACCAGACCTTAAGCTAGGAGCTTGAAGCAGGACACAAGAGAGACCAGACCTGAAGCTAGGAGCTTAAAGTAGGAGACGAGAGAGACCAGACTTGAAACTGGGAGCTTAAAGCAGGACACGAGAGAGACCGGACCTTAAACTGGGAGCTTAAAGCAGGAGACGAGACAGAGCTGACCTTAAACTGGGAATTTAAAGCAGGACACGAGATAGACCGGACCTTAAACTGGGAATTTAAAGCAGGACACGAGAGAGACCGGACCTTAAGCTAGGAGCTTAAAGCAGGACACGAGAGAGACTAGACCTTAAGCTAGGAGCTTAAAGCAGGACACGAGAGAGTACAGACCTTAAGCTAGGAGCTTAAAGCAGGAGACGAGAGAGATCAGACCTTAAGCTGGGAGCTTAAAACAGGAGACGAGAGAGACCAGACCTTAAGCTAGGAGCTTAAAGCAGGAGACGAGAGAGACCAGACTTAAGCTAGGTGCTAAAATCAGGAGAGGAGAGAGACCGGACTTTAAACTGGGAGCTTAAAGCAGGACACGAGAAAGACCAAACGTGAAGCTTGGAGCTTAAAGCAGGACACGAGAGAGACTAGACCTTAAACTGGGAGCTTAAAGCAGGACATGAGAGAGAGCGGACCTTAAACTGGGAGCTTAAATCAGGACACGAGAGAGACCAGACCTTAAGCTAGTAGCTTAAATCAGGAGAGGAGAGAGACCAGACCTTAAGCTGGGATCATAAAGCAGGACACGAGAGACCAGACCTTAAGCTTGGAGCTTAAAACAGGACACGAGAGAGACTCGACCTGAAGCTAAGAGCTTAAAGCAGGACACGAGAGAGTACAGACCTTAAACTGGTAACTTAAATCAGGAGACGAGAGAGACCAGACCTGAAGCTGGGAGCTTAAAGCAGGAGACGAGAGAGACCAGACCTTAAGCTAGGAGCTTAAAGCAGGAGACGAGAGAGACCAGACCTTAAGCTAGGAGCTTAAAGCAGGACACGAGAGAGAACAGACCTTAAACTGGTAACTTAAATCAAGAGACGAGAGAGACCAGACCTGAAGCAGGGAGCTTAAAGCAGGAGACGAGAGAGACCAGACATTAAACTGGGACCTTAAAGAAGGACACGAGGGAGAGCGGACCTTAAACTAGGAGCTTAAATTAGGACACGAGAGAGACTAGACCTTAAACTAGGAGCTTAAATTAGGACACGAGAGAGACTAGACCTTAAACTAGGAGCTTAAAGCTGGACACGAGAGAGACCGGACCTTAAACTGGGAACTTAAATCAGGAGACGAGAGAGACCAGACCTTAAACTGGGAGCTTAAAGCAGGACACGAGAGAGACCGGACCTTAAACTGGGAGCTTAAAGCAGGAGACGAGAGAGACCAGACCTTAAACTGGGAACTTAAATCAGGAGACGAGAGAGACCAGACCTTAAACTGGGAGCTTAAAGCAGGACACGAGAGAGACCGGACCTTAAACTGGGAGCTTAAAGCAGGACACGAGAGAGACCGGACCTTAAACTGGGAGCTTAAAGCAGGACACGAGAGAGAGCGGACCTTAAACTGGGAGCTTAAAGCAGGACACGAGAGAGACCGGACCGTAAACTGGGAGCTTAAAGCAGGACACGAGAGAGACCGGACCTTAAACTGGGAGCTTAAAGCAGGACACGAGAGAGACCAGACCTGAAACTGGGAGCTAAAAGCAGGAGACGAGAGAGACCAGACCTTAAACTGGGAGATTAAAGCAGGACACGAGAGAGAGCGGTCCTTAAACTAGGAACTTAAATCAGGAGACGAGAGAGACCAGACCTTCAACTGGGAGCTGTGGAAATGTATTTTTATCTAAGCTGATACCAAACGGTATTTGTGTGCCTTTTGATTAAAATGGAGTCCTGGCCCTTCCAGAACTTTCTGCATTTTAGCAGCCAGCTTATTTTAAACAGCTAAACCTGCTGTTAGATGGCTGATGGTTATCAGACAGCTAGGAGACAAGTCATGCTGAGACAAGTAACCCCCATGGTGCTCTCCTATTGTCTACACTACAGGAGTTCCATGTCACCCCACCCTTATCTTCTAGCCATTATCTCTTTCCTTTACCTCATCCATTTGAAGCAAACAGGTAAACTGACCAGGAAATTGGATAATCCTGATACAATACAAGACAGGTGATAGCCCATTACCTATGACTCATGGAGTAATGGCCGTTTGGCTTTCTGATAACCCTGACAAAAGGAAATATCTTGACACCATTTCAGTCCAGGATATAGTAATTAACTCTTTATCTGTATTCACTGACTGTGAGACAGAGCAATACACAGGGAGAGGCCAGAACTTGGGTTTTACTGTATAAATATCTTGTGAAGCTGTACCATTGCGGAGGTTTCATTTTAGCCCTTGACTGAGTGAAACTTACCCCTTGCGAGCAAGTAAATTAAAAGGGAAACTTCCATCGGAGCTGTAAGTGTCGGAGTCATTCTTTTCGGAGGTCGAGATTTCGACAGTTATTGGAGGTTCCACCGAGATGCATACTCTCTGTTCTGTGAGTAAAACGGATACAGGCATAGTGCCTCTCCAGTGAAAGGCTTCGGTGGCCAAACAAGGTGAGCCTTTGCTCACAAGAGGTTTCTTCACTGTTGAATCGCAGATGTAATCTGTTGTCCACAGCTGAGGTACTGCATCTACAAGACTCGGCATTTAAAAGTTAAAGGTATTTTTTTTATAACCATTTCTTTCTCAGCTCGCCAGCAGAAGAGAACAGGTTCTGAAAAAAAATCTCGAGACAGCCCGGGGAAGGTTTCAGTAGGTAAAAGAAAGCGCTAGTCGATCGAAAAGGGTTCCAGGTTCTTATATGATAAGATTTTTATTGTTTTTAATTCGGAAGGGGTTCTTATGTGATAAGACTATTAAAAGAAAAGAAAAAAGAAAGCGCTAATAATCGATCGAAGGTTCTTATGTGATAAGATTTTTATTGTTTTTAATTCGGAAGGGGTTCTTTTGTGATAAGACTATTAAAAAGAAAAAGAGCGCAATCGATCAAAGAGTTTGGGTACGGAACCTTAAGTTTTATCAGCTGTTATTAGGATAAGTTAAGGACTCGGTCTGTAGTGGCGTACAACGCAGACTGAGAATTTGTTTAGAGGTTATGATTTCTGTACTCACGGGAATATTGTTTGTTGTCCTTGTATTACTGTTGGTTGCAATACCTTTGTGAGTCATTGCCATTAGAGAAACGGGAAGAGTCACTAGGGAAAATTGTGATTCGAAAAAAAAACCCACAAGGATTGATTAAGAAAAGAAACAGTAACTGATTGATCAACTACGGTTGGTTCGTGCCAACATATCTCACACACCCAGACTGAGCCCGAATTAAGAGCCTTTTCAGGCCACGTAACGGCCAGGAGAAGTGGGCGTAGAGAACTCGGTTGGCCGAAAGGATTGTGAGATCAGAAACTGTGGGAAAATCTTAATCATCCAGAATGGGTGCCGGAGCAAGTTAAAACACCACAAAAGGCACACCAGCCTATGTCTTGCTCCAGAATTGTGGTCAGTCTTCAATTGACCAAAGAAACAAAAACCAGTAAAGTGGACTAAGGGTGAAAACAGGCCATTTCCACCCGATGGTTCATTTAATTTAGAGAGAACAACTTGTCTAGAGGAATGTCTTATAAACAGAGATCCAGGTAAAAAAAAAAGGAAAGTAATAGAAAAGGCCTGGGTTCCGATTCTTCAAGCCCATGTAAAATTAACAGAGGAAGTAAATCAAATGTAAAAAAAAAAGAGAACCTGATAGTGACTTATGAAAAAAAAAATGAAGCTAGTAAAAGAAAAAGCTTTATTGAATGGAGAGAGACTTGTGAATGTCTTGTCTTTGAATGAGAGTGCGTGAATGTCTTGTCTTTGAATGAGAGTGCTTCTGTCTTTTTTCCTTGTGTCTGGAAACCTGTTTGGAAAAGTTGTGGAGCTGCCTGTTTGTTTTAGCTCCACCCACTTTTTCAAACAAAGTGAAGTTTTTTTAACCCTTCATAGTGTTGTCCTGTATGTGGGAAGTTTAAGACATTTTAAGTTAGAAGCGCAGGTGTGGATTTATTCGGATGAGAGGTTACAGAGCTAGGAAATGCACAAAGGGATAGGTTTGTTGAGACATGGTCCCGGTGGTTAAAAGTTGTAATGTTTTTTTTTAAAAAGCCTTTGTGGGTCTCTCGAGGTGCAGGCTGGGGGAGTACACTCTCATTGTCCTTGGTGTAAATTCTTGGTACAAAAGCTTCTAGCTCAGTAAGAGGATTTTTTTTTTGATAAAGAGTGGCAGTAAAACAGTTGAATTGGGATTTTGAGATATTTCAGGT
Source organism: Pristiophorus japonicus (assembly GCF_044704955.1). Classification (NCBI taxonomy): domain Eukaryota; kingdom Metazoa; phylum Chordata; class Chondrichthyes; family Pristiophoridae; genus Pristiophorus; species Pristiophorus japonicus. Next base: position 182,653 of record NW_027254677.1, on the reverse strand, counting down.
GATCTCTTGATCAACATTTTGGGTGTATTGGGAAAAAATCTTGGGTTTGGAAGCCTTTTAATAAAATTAGAAAACAAGTACTTTACATTCTGTGATCTGTGAATCACTATAAGCATAAATGAGAAGTCCGTGTAACACACAGATTTGTCCAGTTCAGAAGCCCACACAAATGGAGGTTTGTCCATGACCTACGAGCTGTGAATGAATCTACTATATTCTCACAATGCTTAAAGGATGTGGAATGAAGTATCCCGGAATGCTTTCCAGAACCTTAAGCAGTCCCTCACTTCAGCACCAGCCTTGGGATTACCAGATTACACTAAGCTATTCAACTTATTTGTGCATCACAAGTCGGGTTTTGCACAATCTGTTTTGACTCAGTTACATGGGGACAGGCATTTCAGTACCCAACTAGACCCAGTGGCACGCGGACTATCGGGATGTCTTCCTTCGTTGGCAGCAGCTTATTATGCTATGCAACAGGCTCAGACAATCAAAAATGCAGAACAAGTGGAAAATCTCCTGCGAGCCATTTAATGCCCCTTAAAACTTGCCATTATCAAATGCCAGGCACATACAGGCCAGTCAAATGAGGTGGCACTCGGGAATGCCAGAGCTGATAATGCAGCTAAGTCAGCAGCTCTGTCGAAAGGGGGGATGCAGGTGTCATTGTTCCCACTAAGGAAAAATAATTGCTCAGACCCGCCACCCACTATTAATGACGTGCTGGCCTTTCAGACACAGGCCAGTACGGAGGAGGTGGTGACCTGGACGAAGGATCAATGTTATAAAAATCCAGAAGGAATATGGGTTCACCATGACGGCCGCGTGGTGGCCCCTAGATCCTTACTTCCATGGATTGCCCGATGTGTTCATACATTCACACATGCAGGCAAAGGGGGATTGGCAGATTATATTTTGGCAACTTGGTATGCACCAGGTATTTCGGCAATTGCAAAACAAATCTGTGAAAATTGTGTTACCTGTCAGACAATGAATCCGGGTAAGACGGAAAAAGTAGAATCTGCCTCCCACCCAAATCCAGTCGGGCCTTTTGTACATTTACAAATGGATTTTATTGAATTACCTATGTGTATGGGATCCAAGTATGTATTAGTTATTGTAGATGTGTTCTCTCGATGGATTGAAGCCTTTCCATGTAAAAAGGCCGATGCCACTACTGTTGCTAAATGTTTGTTAAAAGAAATTGTACCGCGCTTCGGAATCCCTGCTAAGCTTTCCAGTGATAACGGGTCAAATTTCACGGGAACTGTCATAAGAGAAATGTGTAAAGCTTTACAGATTAATCAACGTTTTCATTGCAGTTATCATCCACAATCAGCTGGACTTGTTGAAAGATATAATGGAATGCTTAAAAATAAGCTGGCAAAACTATGCAATGACACTGGACTGAAATGGACAGAACTGCTGCCCTTAGCTTTGATGGTAATGCGATCTGCAACCAACAGAACAACAGGCTTGTCACCACATGAGATAGTTATGGGACGTCCCCAACGACTACCTTTTACAGCACCATTTACTGCAAAACAGATGGACATCCACAAAATGGAGGAAAATATGTTGAATTATTGTATTGCACTAACCAAATGTATTTCCAGCTTTCATTCACAGGTAAAGGAAGCCCAAGTCAAGCCAGCGGAAGGGAAGTGTCATAACCTGGAGCCAGGGGAATTCGTTTACATCAAGATTTTTAAAAGGAAAAGCAATCTACAGCCAAGATTCGAAGGACCATACCAGGTCTTGCTGGTGACCAATACTGCAATCAAGGTAAAGGAAAGACCAACATGGATCCACGCATCCCATTGCAAACGGGCACCCGACCAGGAGGAAGGGACGAAGGAATCAGAGGAACAGAAAAAGGAAGACTGAATAAGGAACTGTATGGACTATGGGGACTGATGGTGCTGGGCTTGACAGGGTTTTACTTCGCATTATTGATTACACCAGGGGTACAGACCCACCACCGAAGGGAATTGCACGTAAACGTATTTATGGCACTGAGTCATAGGTATGCTCAAGAAAGAAACTTGTCGAGTTGCTGGATATGTTCCCATGTACCTGTCCACTCCAGGGGGGGTATTCCCCTGAGATCTGTCCCCTTTAACGAATCAGAAATGGTAGAATGGTTGACAGTGCAAAACAGGACAAAACTAACTAAGGGGCCAGAAACGAAGGAGCAAACAGAATGGAGGTCGGCAGGGTATAAACTTACAGCCTTCCAGGGATGGTACCAGCCCAATTATGATAATAACCATCAGCCTCCCTTCCTAAGCATTACTCCCAGAATAGGAAATCCTGAGGGTATAATATGCCTAGTGAGTAATGAAACTAAAAGAAATGGAAATGGAGAGACTGTACAAGATCAGAATGGATTGAGTTGTCCTTGTGAAGGACAAAATGGGGGAATGTGGAAATGTATTTTTATCTAAGCTGATACCAAACGGTATTTGTGTGCCTTTTGATTAAAATGGAGTCCTGGCCCTTCCAGAACTTTCTGCATTTTAGCAGCCAGCTTATTTTAAACAGCTAAACCTGCTGTTAGATGGCTGATGGTTATCAGACAGCTAGGAGACAAGTCATGCTGAGACAAGTAACCCCCATGGTGCTCTCCTATTGTCTACACTACAGGAGTTCCATGTCACCCCACCCTTATCTTCTAGCCATTATCTCTTTCCTTTACCTCATCCATTTGAAGCAAACAGGTAAACTGACCAGGAAATTGGATAATCCTGATACAATACAAGACAGGTGATAGCCCATTACCTATGACTCATGGAGTAATGGCCGTTTGGCTTTCTGATAACCCTGACAAAAGGAAATATCTTGACACCATTTCAGTCCAGGATATAGTAATTAACTCTTTATCTGTATTCACTGACTGTGAGACAGAGCAATACACAGGGAGAGGCCAGAACTTGGGTTTTACTGTATAAATATCTTGTGAAGCTGTACCATTGCGGAGGTTTCATTTTAGCCCTTGACTGAGTGAAACTTACCCCTTGCGAGCAAGTAAATTAAAAGGGAAACTTCCATCGGAGCTGTAAGTGTCGGAGTCATTCTTTTCGGAGGTCGAGATTTCGACAGAGCTTAAAGCAGGACACGAGAGAGACCAGACCTTAAGCTAGGAGCTTAAAGCAGGACACGAGAGAGATCAGACCTTAAACTGGGAGCTTAAAACAGGAGACGAGAGAGACCAGACCTTAAGCTAGGAGCTTAAAGCAGGAGAGGAGAGAGACCGGACCTTAAGCTAGGTGCTAAAATCAGGAGAGGAGAGAGACCGGACCTTAAACTGGGAGCTTAAAGCAGGACACGAGAAAGACCAAACCTGAAGCTAGGAGCTTAAAGCAGGAGACGAGAGAGACTAGACCTTAAGCTAGGAGCTTGAAGCATGACACGAGAGAGACCAGACCTGAAGCTAGGAGCTTAAAGTAGGAGACGTGAGAGACCAGACTTGAAACTGGGAGCTTAAAGCAGGACACGAGAGAGACCGGACCTTAAACTGGGAGCTTAAAGCAGGAGACGAGAGAGAGCGGACCTTAAACTGGGAGCTTAAAGCAGGACGCGAGATAGACCAGACCTTAAACTGGGAGCTTAAAGCAGGACACGAGAGAGACTAGACCTTAAGCTAGGAGCTTAAAGCAGGACACGAGAGAGTACAGACCTTAAACTGGTAACTTAAATCAGGAGACGAGAGACACCAGACCTGAAGCTGGGAGCTTAAAGCAGGAGACGAAAGAGACCAGACCTTAAGCTAGGAGCTTAAAGCAGGACACGAGAGAGAGTCGACCTGAAGCTAGGAACTTAAAGCAGGACACGAGAGAGACTAGACCTTAAACTGGGAGCTTGAAGCATGACACGAGAGAGACCAGACCTGAAGCTAGGAGCTTAAAGTAGGAGACGAGAGAGACCAGACTTGAAACTGGGAGCTTAAAGCAGGACACGAGAGAGACCGGACCTTAAACTGGGAGCTTGAAGCAGGAGACGAGAGAGACCAGACCTTAAGCTAGGAGTAGAAAGCAGGACACGAGAGAGACCACACCTTGAACTGGGAGCTTAAATCAGGAGACGAGAGTGACCAGACCTTAAACTAGGTGCTTAAATCAGGAGAGGAGAGAGACCGGACGTTCAACTGGGAGCTTAAAGCAGGACACGAGAAAAACCAAACCTGAAGCTAGGAGCTTAAAGCAGGACACGAGAGAGACCGGACCTTAAACTGGGATCTTAAAGCAGGAGAGGAGAGAGTCCGGACCTTAAACTGGGAGCTTAAAGCAGGACACGACAAGAGACCAGACCTTAAACTGGGAACTTAAAGCAGGAGACGAGTGAGACCGGACCTTAAACTGGGAGCTTAAAGAAGGAGACGAGAGAGACCGGACCTTAAACTGGGAGCTTAAAGCAGGACACAAGAGAGACCAGACCTTAAGCTAGGAGCTTAAAGCAGGAGACGAGAGAGACCAGACCGTAAACTGGGAGCTTAAAACAGGACACGAGAGAGACCAGACCTTAAGCGAGGAGCTTAAAGCAGGACACGAGAGAGAGCGGACCTTAAACTAGGAGCTTAAATCAGGACACGAGAGAGACCAGACCTTAAGCTAGGAGCTTAAAGCAGGACACGAGAGAGACCAGATCTGAAACTGGGAGCTTAAAGCATTAGACAAGAGAGACCAGACCTTAAACTGGGAGCTTAAAGCAGGAGACGAGAGATACCAGACCTTAAGCTAGGAGCTTAAAGCAGGAGACGAGAGAGACCAGACCTTAAGCGAGGAGCTTAAAGCAGGACACGAGAGAGAGCGGACCTTAAACTAGGAGCTTAAATCAGGACACGAGAGAGACCAGACCTTAAGCTAGGAGCTTAAAGCAGGACACGAGAGAGACCAGATCTGAAACTGGGAGCTTAAAGCATTAGACAAGAGAGACCAGACCTTAAACTGGGAGCTTAAAGCAGGAGACGAGAGAGACCAGACCTTAAGCTAGGAGCTTAAAGCAGGACACGAGAGAGAACAGACCTAAAACTGGTAACTTAAATCAGGAGAAGAGAGAGACCAGACCTGAAGCAGGGAGCTTAAAGCAGGAGACGAGAGAGACCAGACATTAAACTGGGAGCTTAAAGAAGGACACGAGAGAGAGCGGACCTTAAACTAGGAGCTTAAATTAGGACACGAGAGAGACTAGACCTTAAACTAGGAGCTTAAAGCATGACACGAGAGAGACTAGACCTTAAGCTAGGAGTTTAAAGCAGGACATGAGAGATGGGCGACCTTAAACTAGGAGCTTAAATCAGGAGACGAGGGAGACCAGTCATTAAGCTAGGAGCTTAAATCAGGAGAAGAGAGAGACCGGACCTTAAACTAGGAGCTTAAAGCAGGAGACGAGAAAGACCAAACCTGAAGCTAGGAGCTTAAAGCAGGACACAAGAGAGACTAGACCTTAAGCTAGGAGCTTAAAGCTGGACACGAGAGAGAGCGGACCTTAAACTGGGAACTTATATCAGGAGACGAGAGAGACCAGAACTTAAACTGGGAGCTTAAAGCAGGAGACGAGAGAGACCAGACCTTAAACTGGGAACTTAAATCAGGAGACGAGAGAGACCAGACCTTAAACTGGGAGCTTAAAGCAGGACACGAGAGAGACCAGACCTTAAACTGGGAGCTAAAAGCAGGACACGAGAGAGACCGGACCTTAAACTGGGAGCTTAAAGCAGGACACGAGAGAGACCGGACCTTAAACTGGGAGCTTAAAGCAGGACACGAGAGAGACCGGACCTTAAACTGGGAGCTTAAAGCAGGACACGAGAGAGACCGGACCTTAAACTGGGAGCTTAAAACAGGAGACGAGAGAGACCAGACCTGAAGCTGGGAGCTTAAAGCAGGAGACGAGAGAGACCAGACCTTAAACTGGGAGCTTAAAGCAGGACACGAGAGAGAGCGGAAATTAAACTAGGAACTTAAATCAGGAGACGAGAGAGACCAGACCTTCAACTGGGAGCTTAAAGCAGGACAAGAGAGAGACCAGACCTTAAGCTAGGTGCTTAAAGCAGGACACGAGAGAGAGCGGACCTTAAACTGGGAGCTTAAAACAGGAGACGAGAGAGACCAGACCTTAAGCTAGGAGCTTAAAGCAGGAGACGAGAGAGACCAGACCTTAAGCTAGGAGCTTAAAGCAGGAGAGGAGAGAGACCAGACCTTAAGCTAGGTGCTAAAATCAGGAGAGGAGAGAGACCGGACCTTAAACTGGGAGCTTAAAGGAGGACACGAGAAAGACCAAACCTGAAGCTAGGAGCTTAAAGCAGGAGACGAGAGAGACTAGACCTTAAGCTAGGAGCTTGAAGCAGGACACGAGAGAGACCAGACCTGAAGCTAGGAGCTTAAAGTAGGAGACGAGAGAGACCAGACTTGAAACTGGGAGCTTAAAGCAGGACACGAGAGAGACCGGACCTTAAACTGGGAGCTTAAAGCAGGAGACGAGACAGAGCTGACCTTAAACTGGGAATTTAAAGCAGGACACGAGATAGACCAGACCTTAAACTGGGAGCTTAAAGCAGGACACGAGAGAGACTAGACCTTAAGCTAGGAGCTTAAAGCAGGACACGAGAGAGTACAGACCTTAAGCTAGGAGCTTAAAGCAGGAGACGAGAGAGATCAGACCTTAAGCTGGGAGCTTAAAACAGAAGACGAGAGAGACCAGACCTTAAGCTACGAGCTTAAAGCAGGAGACGAGAGAGACCAGACTTAAGCTAGGTGCTAAAATCAGGAGAGGAGAGAGACCGGACCTTAAACTGGGAGCTTAAAGCAGGACACGAGAAAGACCAAACGTGAAGCTTGGAGCTTAAAGCAGGACACGAGAGAGACTAGACCTTAAACTGGGAGCTTAAAGCAGGACATGAGAGAGACCAGACCTTAAGCTAGTAGCTAAAATCAGGAGAGGAGAGAGACCAGACCTTAAGCTGGGATCATAAAGCAGGACACGAGAGACCAGACCTTAAGCTTGGAGCTTAAAACAGGAGACGAGAGAGACTCGACCTGAAGCTAAGAGCTTAAAGCAGGACACGAGAGAGTACAGACCTTAAACTGGTAACTTAAATCAGGAGACGAGAGAGACCAGACCTGAAGCTGGGAGCTTAAAGCAGGAGACGAGATAGACCAGACCTTAAGCTAGGAGCTTAAAGCAGGAGACGAGAGAGACCAGACCTTAAGCTAGGAGCTTAAAGCAGGACACGAGAGAGAACAGACCTTAAACTGGTAACTTAAATCAAGAGACGAGAGAGACCAGACCTGAAGCAGGGAGCTTAAAGCAGGAGACGAGAGAGACCAGACATTAAACTGGAAGCTTAAAGAAGGACACGAGGGAGAACGGACCTTAAACTAGGAGCTTAAATTAGGACACGAGAGAGACTAGACCTTAAACTAGGAGCTTAAATTAGGACACGAGATTGACTAGACCTTAAACTAGAAGCTTAAAGCTGGACACGAGAGAGACCGGACCTTAAACTGGGAACTTAAATCAGGAGACAAGAGAGACCACACCTTAAACTGGGAGCTTAAAGCAGGAGACGAGAGAGACCAGACCTTAAACTGGGAACTTAAATCAGGAGACGAGAGAGACCAGACCTTAAACTGGGAGCTTAAAGCAGGACACGAGAGAGACCGGACCTTAAACTGGGAGCTTAAAGCAGGACACGAGAGAGACCGGACCTTAAACTGGGAACTTAAAGCAGGAGACGAGTGAGAACGGACCTTAAACTGGGAGCTTAAAGAAGGACACGAGAGAGACCGGACCTTAAACTGGGAGCTTAAAGCAGGACACAAGAGAGACCAGACCTTAAGCTAGGAGCTTAAAGCAGGAGACGAGAGAGACCAGACCTTAAGCTAGGTGCTAAAATCAGGAGAGGAGAGAGACCGGACCTTAAACTGGGAGCTTAAAGCAGGACACGAGAAAGACCAAACCTGAAGCTAGGAGCTTAAAGCAGGAGACGAGAGAGACTAGACCTTAAGCTAGGAGCTTGAAGCAGGACACGAGAGAGACCAGACCTGAAGCTAGGAGCTTAAAGTAGGAGACGAGAGAGACCAGACTTGAAACTGGGAGCTTAAAGCAGGACACGAGAGAGACCGGACCTTAAACTGGGAGCTTAAAGCAGGAGACGAGACAGAGCTGACCTTAAACTGGGAATTTAAAGCAGGACACGAGATAGACCAGACCTTAAACTGGGAGCTTAAAGCAGGACACGAGAGAGACTAGACCTTAAGCTAGGAGCTTAAAGCAGGACACGAGAGAGTACAGACCTTAAGCTAGGAGCTTAAAGCAGGAGACGAGAGAGATCAGACCTTAAGCTGGGAGCTTAAAACAGAAGACGAGAGAGACCAGACCTTAAGCTACGAGCTTAAAGCAGGAGACGAGAGAGACCAGACTTAAGCTAGGTGCTAAAATCAGGAGAGGAGAGAGACCGGACCTTAAACTGGGAGCTTAAAGCAGGACACGAGAAAGACCAAACGTGAAGCTTGGAGCTTAAAGCAGGACACGAGAGAGACTAGACCTTAAACTGGGAGCTTAAAGCAGGACATGAGAGAGACCAGACCTTAAGCTAGTAGCTTAAATCAGGAGAGGAGAGAGACCAGACCTTAAGCTGGGATCATAAAGCAGGACACGAGAGACCAGACCTTAAGCTTGGAGCTTAAAACAGGAGACGAGAGAGACTCGACCTGAAGCTAAGAGCTTAAAGCAGGACACGAGAGAGTACAGACCTTAAACTGGTAACTTAAATCAGGAGAGGAGAGAGACCAGACCTGAAGCTGGGAGCTTAAAGCAGGAGACGAGATAGACCAGACCTTAAGCTAGGAGCTTAAAGCAGGAGACGAGAGAGACCAGACCTTAAGCTAGGAGCTTAAAGCAGGACACGAGAGAGAACAGACCTTAAACTGGTAACTTAAATCAAGAGACGAGAGAGACCAGACCTGAAGCAGGGAGCTTAAAGCAGGAGACGAGAGAGACCAGACATTAAACTGGAAGCTTAAAGAAGGACACGAGGGAGAGCGGACCTTAAACTAGGAGCTTAAATTAGGACACGAGAGAGACTAGACCTTAAACTAGGAGCTTAAATTAGGACACGAGATTGACTAGACCTTAAACTAGAAGCTTAAAGCTGGACACGAGAGAGACCGGACCTTAAACTGGGAACTTAAATCAGGAGACAAGAGAGACCACACCTTAAACTGGGAGCTTAAAGCAGGAGACGAGAGAGACCAGACCTTAAACTGGGAACTTAAATCAGGAGACGAGAGAGACCAGACCTTAAACTGGGAGCTTAAAGCAGGACACGAGAGAGACCGGACCTTAAACTGGGAGCTTAAAGCAGGACACGAGAGAGACCGGACCTTAAACTGGGAACTTAAAGCAGGAGACGAGTGAGAACGGACCTTAAACTGGGAGCTTAAAGAAGGACACGAGAGAGACCGGACCTTAAACTGGGAGCTTAAAGCAGGACACAAGAGAGACCAGACCTTAAGCTAGGAGCTTAAAGCAGGAGACGAGAGAGACCAGACCGTAAACTGGGAGCTTAAAGCAGGACACGAGAGAGACCAGACCTTAAGCGAGGAGCTTAAAGCAGGACACGAGAGAGAGCGGACCTTAAACTAGGAGCTTAAATCAGGACACGAGAGAGACCAGACCTTAAGCTAGGAGCTTAAAGCAGGACACGAGAGAGACCAGATCTGAAACTGGGAGCTTAAAGCATTAGACAAGAGAGACCAGACCTTAAACTGGGAGCTTAAAGCAGGAGACGAGAGAGACCAGACCTTAAGCTAGGAGCTTAAAGCAGGAGACGAGAGAGACCAGACCTTAAGCTAGGAGCTTAAAGCAGGAGAGGAGAGAGACCGGACCTTAAGTTGGGTGCTAAAATCAGGAGAGGAGAGAGACCGGACCTTAAACTGGGAGCTTAAAGCAGGACACGAGAAAGACCAAACCTGAAGCTAGGAGCTTAAAGCAGGAGACGAGAGAGACTAGACCTTAAGCTAGGAGCTTGAAGCATGACACGAGAGAGACCAGACCTGATGCTAGGAGCTTAAAGTAGGAGACGTGAGAGACCAGACTTGAAACTGGGAGCTTAAAGCAGGACACGAGAGAGACCGGACCTTAAACTGGGAGCTTAAAGCAGGAGACGAGAGAGAGCGGACCTTAAACTGGGAGCTTAAAGCAGGACGCGAGATAGACCAGACCTTAAACTGGGAGCTTAAAGCAGGACACGAGAGAGACTAGACCTTAAGCTAGGAGCTTAAAGCAGGACACGAGAGAGTACAGACCTTAAACTGGTAACTTAAATCAGGAGACGAGAGACACCAGACCTGAAGCTGGGAGCTTAAAGCAGGAGACGAGAGAGACCAGACCTTAAGCTAGGAACTTTAAGCAGGACACGAGAGAGACTCGACCTGAAGCTAGGAACTTAAAGCAGGACACGAGAGAGACTAGACCTTAAACTGGGAGCTTGAAGCATGACACGAGAGAGACCAGACCTGAAGCTAGGAGATTAAAGTAGGAGACGAGAGAGACCAGACTTGAAACTGGGAGCTTAAAGCAGGACACGAGAGAGACCGGACCTTAAACTGGGAGCTTAAAGCAGGAGACGAGAGAGAGCGGACCTTAAACTGGGAGCTTAAAGCAGGACGCGAGATAGACCAGACCTTAAACTGGGAGCTTAAAGCAGGACACGAGAGAGACTAGACCTTAAGCTAGGAGCTTAAAGCAGGATACGAGAGAGTACAGACCTTAAACTGGTAACTTAAATCAGGAGACGAGAGACACCAGACCTGAAGCTGGGAGCTTAAAGCAGGAGACGAGAGAGACCAGACCTTAAGCTAGGAGCTTAAAGCAGGACACGAGAGAGACTCGACCTGAATCTAGGAACTTAAAGCAGGACATGAGAGAGACTAGACCTTAAACTGGGAGCTTAAAGCAGGAGACGAGAGAGACCAGACCTTAAACTGGGAGCTTAAATCAGGAGACGAGAGAGACCAGACCTTAAGCTAGGAGCTTAAAGCAGGAGACGAGAGAGAGCGAACCTTAAACTAGGAGCTTAAAGCAGGACACAAGAGAGACTAGACCTTAAGCTAGGAGCTTAAAGCAGGAGACGAGAGAGACCAGACCTTAAACTGGGAGCTTAAATCAGGAGACGAGAGAGACCAGACCTTAAGCTAGGAGCTAAAATCAGGAGAGTAGAGAGACCGGACCTTAAACTGGGAGCTTAAAGCAGGACACGAGAAAGACCAAACGTGAAGCTAGGAGCTTAAAGCAGGACACGAGAGAGACAAGACCTTAAACTAGGAGCTTAAAGCAGGACACGAGAGAGACAAGACCTCAAAGCTAGGAGCTTAAAGCAGGAGACGAGAGATAACAGACCTTAAGCTGGGAGCTTAAAACAGGAGACGAGAGAGACCAGACCTTAAGCTAGGAGCTTAAAGCAGGAGACGAGAGAGACCGGACCTTAAACTGGGATCTTAAAGCAGGAGACGAGAGAGAGCGGACCTTAAACTGGGAGCTTAAAGCAGGACGCGAGATAGAACAGACCTTAAACTGGGAGCTTAAAGCAGGACACGAGAGAGACTAGTCCTTAAGCTAGGAGCTTAAAGCAGGATACGAGAGAGTACAGACCTTAAACTGGTAACTTAAATCAGGAGACGAGAGACACCAGACCTGAAGCTGGGAGCTTAAAGCAGGAGACGAGAGAGACCAGACCTTAAGCTAGGAGCTTAAAGCAGGACACGAGAGAGACTCGACCTGAATCTAGGAACTTAAAGCAGGACATGAGAGAGACTAGACCTTAAACTGGGAGCTTAAAGCAGGAGACGAGAGAGACCAGACCTTAAACTGGGAGCTTAAATCAGGAGACGAGAGAGACCAGACCTTAAGCTAGGAGCTTAAAGCAGGAGACGAGAGAGAGCGAACCTTAAACTAGGAGCTTAAAGCAGGACACAAGAGAGACTAGACCTTAAGCTAGGAGCTTAAAGCAGGAGACGAGAGAGACCAGACCTTAAACTGGGAGCTTAAATCAGGAGACGAGAGAGACCAGACCTTAAGCTAGGAGCTAAAATCAGGAGACGAGAGAGACCGGACCTTAAACTGGGATCTTAAAGCAGGAGACGAGAGAGAGCGGACCTTAAACTGGGAGCTTAAAGCAGGACGCGAGATAGAACAGACCTTAAACTGGGAGCTTAAAGCAGGACACGAGAGAGACTAGTCCTTAAGCTAGGAGCTTAAAGCAGGATACGAGAGAGTACAGACCTTAAACTGGTAACTTAAATCAGGAGACGAGAGACACCAGACCTGAAGCTGGGAGCTTAAAGCAGGACACGAGAGAGACCGGACCTTAAACTGGGAGCTTAAAGCAGGAGACGAGAGAGAGCGGACCTTAAACTGGGATCTTAAAACAGGAGACGAGAGAGACCAGACCTTAAGCTAGGAGCTTAAAGCAGGAGACGAGAGAGACCAGACCTTAAGCTAGGAGCTTAAAGCAGGAGAGGAGAGAGACAGGACCTTAAGCTAGGTGCAAAAATCAGGAGAGGAGAGAAACCGGACCTTAAACTGGGAGCTTAAAGCAGGACACGAGAAAGACCAAACCTGAAGCTAGGAGCTTAAAGCAGGAGACGAGAGAGACTAGACCTTAAGCTAGGAGCTTGAAGCATGATACGAGAGAGACCAGACCTGAAGCTAGGAGCTTAAAGTAGGAGACGTGAGAGACCAGACTTGAAACTGGGAGCTTAAAGCAGGACACGAGAGAGACCGGACCTAAACTGGGAGCTTAAAGCAGGAGACGAGAGAGAGCTGACCTTAAACTGGGAATTTGAAGCAGGACACGAGATAGACCAGACCTTAAACTGGGAGCTTAAAGCAGGACACGAGAGAGACTAGACCTTAAGCTAGGAGCTTAAAGCAGGACACGAGAGAGTACAGACCTTAAGCTAGGAGCTTAAAGCAGGAGACGAGAGAGATCAGACCTTAAGCTGGGAGCTTAAAACAGGAGACGAGAGAGACCAGACCTTAAGCTAGGAGCTTAAAGCAGGAGACGAGAGAGACCAGACTTAAGCTAGGTGCTAAAATCAGGAGAGGAGAGAGACCGGACCTTAAACTGGGAGCTTAAAGCAGGACACGAGAAAGACCAAACGTGAAGCTTGGAGCTTAAAGCAGGACACGAGAGAGACTAGACCTTAAACTGGGAGCTTAAAGCAGGACATGAGAGAGAGCGGACCTTAAACTGGGAGCTTTAATCAGGACACGAGAGAGGCCAGACCTTAAGCTAGTAGCTTAAATCAGGAGAGGAGAGAGACCAGACCTTAAGCTGGGATCATAAAGCAGGACACGAGAGACCAGACCTTAAGCTTGGAGCTTAAAACAGGACACGAGAGAGACTCGACCTGAAGCTAAGAGCTTAAAGCAGGACACGAGAGAGTACAGACCTTAAACTGGTAACTTAAATCAGGAGACACCAGACCTGAAGCTGGGAGCTTAAAGCAGGAGACGAGAGAGACCAGACCTTAAGCTAGGAGCTTAAAGCAGGAGACGAGAGAGACCAGACCTTAAGCTATGAGCTTAAAGCATGACACGAGAGAGAACAGACCTTAAACTGGTAACTTAAATCAAGAGACGAGAGAGACCAGACCTGAAGCAGGGAGCTTAAAGCAGGAGACGAGAGAGACCAGACATTAAACTGGGAGCTTAAAGAAGGACACAAGGGAGAGCGGACCTTAAACTAGGAGCTTAAATTAGGACACGAGAGAGACTAGACCTTAAACTAGGAGCTTAAATTAGGACACGAGAGAGACTAGACCTTAAACTAGGAGCTTAAAGCTGGACACGAGAGAGACCGGACCTTAAACTGGGAACTTAAATCAGGAGACGAGAGAGACCAGACCTTAAACTGGGAGCTTAAAGCAGGAGACGAGAGAGACCAGACCTTAAACTGGGAACTTAAATCAGGAGACAAGAGAGACCAGACCTTAAACTGGGAGCTTAAAGCAGGACACGAGAGAGACCGGACCTTAAACTGGGAGCTTAAAGCAGGACACGAGAGAGACCGGACCTTAAACTGGGAGCTTAAAGCAGGACACGAGAGAGAGCGGACCTTAAATTGGGAGCTTAAAGCAGGACACGAGAGAGACCGGACCGTAAACTGGGAGCTTAAAGCAGGACACGAGAGAGACCGGACCTTAAACTGGGAGCTTAAAGCAGGACACGAGAGAGACCAGACCTGAAACTGGGAGCTAAAAGCAGGAGACGAGAGAGACCAGACCTTAAACTGGGAGCTTAAAGCAGGACACGAGAGAGAGCAGACCTTAAACTAGGAACTTAAATCAGGAGACGAGAGAGACCAGACCTTCAAATTGGAGCTTAAAGCAGGACTGGAGAGAGACCAGACCTTAAGCTAGGAGCTTACAGCAGGACACGAGAGAGATCAGACCTTAAACTGGGAGCTTAAAACAGGAGACGAGATAGACCAGACCTTAAGCTAGGAGCTTAAAGCAGGAGACGAGAGAGACCAGACCTTAAGCTAGGAGCTTAAAGCAGGAGAGGAGAGAGACCGGACCTTAAACTGGGAGCTTAAAGCAGGACACGAGAAAGACCAAACCTGAAGCTAGGAGCTTAAAGCAGGAGACGAGAGAGACTAGACCTTAAGCTAGGAGCTTGAAGCATGACACGAGAGAGACCAGACCTGAAGCTAGGAGCTTAAAGTAGGGGACGTGAGAGACCAGACTTGAAACTGGGAGCTTAAAGCAGGACACGAGAGAGACCGGACCTTAAACTGGGAGCTTAAAGCAGGAGACGAGAGAGAGCGGACCTTAAACTGGGAGCTTAAAGCAGGATGCGAGATAGACCAGACCTTAAACTGGGAGCTTAAAGCAGGATACGAGAGAGACTAGACCATAAGCTAGGAGCTTAAAGCAGGACACGAGAGAGTACAGACCTTAAACTGGTAACTTAAATCAGGAGACGAGAGACACCAGACCTGAAGCTGGGAGCTTAAAGCAGGAGACGAGAGAGACCAGACCTTAAGCTAGGAGCTTAAAGCAGGACACGAGAGAGACTCGACCTGAAGCTAGGAACTTAAAGCAGGGCACGAGAGAGACCGGACCTTAAACTGGGAGCTAAAAGCAGGACACGAGAGAGACCGGACCTTAAACTGGGAGCTTAAAGCAGGACTCGAGAGAGAGCAGACCTTAAACTGCGAGCTTAAAGCAGGACACGAGAGAGACCAGACCTTAAACTGGGAGCTAAAAGCAGGACACGAGAGAGAACGGACCTTAAACTGGGAGCTTAAAGCAGGACACGAGAGAGACCGGACCTTAAACTGGGAGCTTAAAGCAGGACACGAGAGAGACCGGACCTTAAACTGGGAGCTTAAAGCAGGACACGAGAGAGACCTGACCTTAAACTGGGAGCTTAAAGCAGGACACGAGAGAGACCAGACCTGAAGCTGTGAGCTTAAAGCAGGAGACGAGAGAGACCAGACCTTAAACTGGGAGCTTAAAGCAGGACACGAGAGAGAGCGGACCTTAAACTAGGAACTTAAATCAGGAGACGAGAGAGACCAGACCTTCAAATGGGAGCTTAAAGCAGGACACGAGAGAGACCAGACCTTAAGCTAGGAGCTTAAAGCAGGACACGAGAGAGAGCGGACCTTAAACTGGGAGCTTAAAACAGGAGACGAGAGAGACCAGACCTTAAGCTAGGAGCTTAAAGCAGGAGACGAGAGAGACCAGACCTTAAGCTAGGAGCTTAAAGCAGGAGAGGAGAGAGACCAGACCTTAAGCTAGGTGCTAAAATCAGGAGAGGAGAGAGACCGGACCTTAAACTGGGAGCTTAAAGCAGGACACGAGAAAGACCAAACCTGAAGCTAGGAGCTTAAAGCAGGAGACGAGAGAGACTAGACCTTAAGCTAGGAGCTTGAAGCAGGACACGAGAGAGACCAGACCTGAAGCTAGGAGCTTAAAGTAGGAGACGAGAGAGACCAGACTTGAAACTGGGAGCTTAAAGCAGGACACGAGAGAGACCGGACCTTAAACTGGGAGCTTAAAGCAGGAGACGAGAGAGACCAGACCTTAAGCGAGGAGCTTAAAGCAGGACACGAGAGAGAGCGGACCTTAAACTAGGAGCTTAAATCAGGACACGAGAGAGACCAGACCTTAAGCTAGGAGCTTAAAGCAGGACACGAGAGAGACCAGATCTGAAACTGGGAGCTTAAAGCAATAGACAAGAGAGACCAGACCTTAAACTGGGAGCTTAAAGCAGGAGACGAGAGAGACCAGACCTTAAGCTAGGAGCTTAAAGCAGGACACGAGAGAGAACAGACCTTAAACTGGTAACTTAAATCAGGAGACGAGAGAGACCAGACCTGAAGCAGGGAGCTTAAAGCAGGAGACGAGAGAGACCAGACATTAAACTGGGAGCTTAAAGAAGGACACGGGAGAGAGCGGACATTAAACTAGGAGCTTAAATTAGGACACGAGAGAGACTAGACCTTAAACTAGGAGCTTAAATTAGGACACGAGAGAGACTAGACCTTAAGCTAGGAGTTTAAAGCAGGACATGAGAGAGAGGCGACCTTAAACTAGGAGCTTAAATCAGGAGACGAGAAAGACCAAACCTGAAGCTAGGAGCTTAAAGCAGGACACGAAAGAGACTAGACCTTAAGCTAGGAGCTTAAAGCTGGACACGATAGAGACCGGACCTTAAACTGGGAACTTATATCAGGAGACGAGAGAGACCAGAACTTAAACTGGGAGCTTAAAGCAGGAGACGAGAGAGACCAGACCTTAAACTGGGAACTTAAATCAGGAGACGAGAGAGTCCAGACCTTAAACTGGGAGCTTAAAGCAGGACACGAGAGAGACCAGACCTTAAACTGGGAGCTAAAAGCAGGACACGAGAGAGACCGGACCTTAAACTGGGAGCTTAAAGCAGGACACGAGAGTGACCGGACCTTAAACTGGGAGCTTAAAGCAGGAGACGAGAGAGAGCGGACCTTAAACTGGGAGCTTAAAGCAGGACGCGAGATAGACCAGACCTTAAACTGGGAGCTTAAAGCAGGACACGAGAGAGACTAGACCTTAAGCTAGGAGCTTAAAGCAGGATACGAGAGAGTACAGACCTTAAACTGGTAACTTAAATCAGGAGACGAGAGACACCAGACCTGAAGCTGGGAGCTTAAAGCAGGAGACGAGAGAGACCAGACCTTAAGCTAGGAGCTTAAAGCAGGACACGAGAGAGACTCGACCTGAATCTAGGAACTTAAAGCAGGACATGAGAGAGACTAGACCTTAAACTGGGAGCTTAAAGCAGGAGACGAGAGAGACCAGACCTTAAACTGGGAGCTTAAATCAGGAGACGAGAGAGACCAGACCTTAAGCTAGGAGTTTAAAGCAGGATACGAGAGAGTACAGACCTTAAACTGGTAACTTAAATCAGGAGACGAGAGACACCAGACCTGAAGCTGGGAGCTTAAAGCAGGAGACGAGAGAGACTCGAACTGAAGCTAGGAACTTAAAGCAGGAGACGAGAGAGACCAGAACTTAAGCTAGGAGCTTAAAGCAGGAGACGAGAGAGAGCGGACCTTAAACTTGGAGCTTAAAGCAGGACACAAGAGAGACTAGACCTTAAGCTAGGAGCTTAAAGCAGGAGACGAGAGAGACCAGACCTTAAACTGGGAGCTTAAATCAGGAGACGAGAGAGACCAGACCTTAAGCTAGGAGCTAAAATCAGGAGAGTAGAGAGACCGGACCTTAAACTGGGAGCTTAAATCAGGACACGAGAAAGACCAATCGTGAAGCTAGGAGCTTAAAGCAGGACACGAGAGAGACAAGACCTTAAACTAGGAGCTTAAAGCAGGACACGAGAGAGACAAGACCTCAAGCTAGGAGCTTAAAGCAGGAGACGAGAGATAACAGACCTTAAGCTGGGAGCTTAAAACATGAGACGAGAGAGACCAGACCTTAAGCTAGGAGCTTAAAGCAGGAGACGAGAGAGACCAGACTTAAGCTAGGTGCTAAAATCAGGAGAGGAGAGTGACCGGACCTTAAACTGGGAGCTTAAAGCAGGACACGAGAAAGACCAAACGTGAAGCTAGGAGCTTAAAGCAGGACAGGAGAGAGAGCGGACCTTAAACTGGAGCTTAAATCAGGACACAAGAGAGACCAAACCTTAAGCTAGGTGCTTAAATCAGGAGAGGAGAGAGACCAGACCTTAAGCTGGGATCATAAAGCAGGACACGAGAGACCAGACCTTAAGCTTGGAGCTTAAAACAGGACACGAGAGAGACTCGACCTGAAGCTAGGAGCTTAAAGCTGGACACGAAAGAGTACAGACCTTAAACTGGTAACTTAAATCAGGAGACGAGAGAGACCAGACCTGAAGCTGGGAGCTTAAAGCAGGAGACGAGAGAGACCAGACCTTAAGCTAGGAGCTTAAAGAAGGACACGAGAGAGACTCGACCTGAAGCTAGGAACTTAAAGCAGGACACGAGAGAGACTAGACCTTAAACTGGGAGCTTAAAGCAGGAGACGAGAGAGTCCAGACCTTAAACTGGGAGCTTAAAGCAGGACACGAGAGAGACCAGACCTTAAACTGGGAGCTTAAAGCAGGAGACGAGAGAGACCAGACCTTAAGCTAGGAGCTTAAAGCAGGACACGAGAGAGACCACACCTTGAACTGGGAGCTTAAATCAGGAGACGAGAGTGACCAGACCTTAAACTAGGTGCTTAAATCAGGAAAGGAGAGAGACCGGACGTTCAACTGGGAGCTTAAAGCAGGAGAGGAGAGAGTCCGGACCTTAAACTGGGAGCTTAAAGCAGGACACGACAAGAGACCAGACCTTAAACTGGGAACTTAAAGCAGGAGACGAGTGATACCGGACCTTAAACTGGGATCTTAAAGCAGGAGAGGAGAGAGTCCGGACCTTAAACTGGGAGCTTAAAGCAGGACACGACAAGAGACCAGACCTTAAACTGGGAACTTAAAGCAGGAGACGAGTGAGACCGGACCTTAAACTGGGAGCTTAAAGAAGGACACAGGAGAGACCAGACCTTAAACAGGGAGCTTAACGCAGGAGACGAGAGAGACCAGACCGTAAACTGGGAGCTTAAAGCAGGACACGAGAGACACCAGACCTTAAACTGGGAGCTTAAAGCAGGACACAGGAGAGACCAGACCTTAAACAGGGAGCTTAAAGCAGGAGACGAGAGAGACCAGACCGTAAACTGGGAGCTTAAAGCAGGACACGAGAGAGACCAGACCTTAAGCGAGGAGCTTAAAGCAGGACACGAGAGAGAGCGGACCTTAAACTAGGAGCTTAAATCAGGACACGAGAGAGACCAGACCTTAAGCTAGGAGCTTAAAGCAGGACACGAGAGAGACCAGATCTGAAACTGGGAGCTTAAAGCATTAGACAAGAGAGACCAGACCTTAAACTGGGAGCTTAAAGCAGGAGACGAGAGAGACCAGACCTTAAGCTAGGAGCTTAAAGCAGGACACGAGAGAGAACAGACCTTAAACTGGTAACTTAAATCAGGAGACGAGAGAGACCAGACCTGAAGCAGGGAGCTTAAAGCAGGAGATGAGAGAGACCAGACATTAAACTGGGAGCTTAAAGAAGGACACGAGAGAGAGCGGACCTTAAACTAGGAGCTTAAATTAGGACACGAGAGAGACTAGACCTTAAACTAGGAGCTTAAATTAGGACACGAGAGAGACTAGACCTTAAGCTAGGAGTTTAAAGCAGGACATGAGAGAGAGGCGACCTTAAACTAGGAGCTTAAATCAGGAGACGAGGGAGACCAGACATTAAGCTAGGAGCTTAATGCAGGAGAAGAGAGAGACCGGACCTTAAACTAGGAGCTTAAAGCAGGAGACGAGAAAGACCAAACCTGAAGCTAGGAGCTTAAAGCAGGACACGAGAGAGACTAGACCTTAAGCTAGGAGCTTAAAGCTGGACACGAGAGAGACCGGACCTTAAACTGGGAACTTAAATCAGGAGACGAGAGAAACCAGACCTTAAACTGTGAGCTTAAAACAGGAGACGAGAGAGACCAGACCTTAAACTGGGAACTTAAATCAGGAGACGAGAGAGACCAGACCTTAAACTGTGAGCTTAAAACAGGAGACGAGAGAGAGCAGACCTTAAACTGGGAACTTAAATCAGGAGACGAGAGAGTCCAGACCTTAAACTGGGAGCTTAAAGCAGGACACGAGAGAGACCAGACCTTAAACTGGGAGCTTAAATCAGGAGACGAGAGAGACCAGACCTTAAGCTAGGAGTAGAAAGCAGGACACGAGAGAGACCACACCTTGAACTGGGAGCTTAAAGCAGGACACGAGAGAGACCAGACCTTAAACTGGGAGCTTAAAGCAGGACACGAGAGAGACCAGACCTTAAACTGGGAGCTTAAATCAGGAGACGAGAGAGACCAGACCTTAAGCTAGGAGCTTAAAGCAGGAGACGAGAAAGACCAAACCTGAAGCTAGGAGCTTAAAGCAGGACACGAGAAAGACCAAACCTGAAGCTAGGAGCTTAAAGCAGGACACGAGAGAGACCGGACCTTAAACTAGGATCTTAAAGCAGGAGAGGAGAGAGTCCGGACCTTAAACTGGGAGCTTAAAGCAGGACACGAGAAAAACCAAACCTGAAGCTAGGAGCTTAAAGCAGGACACGAGAAAGACCAAACCTGAAGCTAGGAGCTTAAAGCAGGACACGAGAGAGACCGGACCTTAAACTGGGATCTTAAAGCAGGAGAGGAGAGAGTCCGGACCTTAAACTGGGAGCTTAAAGCAGGACACGAGAAAAACCAAACCTGAAGCTAGGAGCTTAAAGCAGGACACGAGAGAGACCGGACCTTAAACTGGGATCTTAAAGCAGGAGAGGAGAGAGTCCGGACCTTAAACTGGGAGCTTAAAGCAGGACACGACAAGAGACCAGACCTTAAACTGGGAACTTAAAGCAGGAGACGAGTGAGACCGGACCTTAAACTGGGAGCTTAAAGAAGGACACGAGAGAGACCGGACCTTAAACTGGGAGCTTAAAGCAGGACACAGGAGAGACCAGACCTTAAACAGGGAGCTTAAAGCAGGAGACGAGAGAGACCAGACCGTAAACTGGGAGCTTAAAGCAGGACACGAGAGAGACCAGACCTTAAGCGAGGAGCTTAAAGCAGGACACGAGAGAGAGCGGACCTTAAACTAGGAGCTTAAATCAGGACACGAGAGAGACCAGACCTTAAGCTAGGAGCTTAAAGCAGGACACGAAAGAGACCAGATCTGAAACTGGGAGCTTAAAGCATTAGACAAGAGAGACCAGACCTTAAACTGGGAGCTTAAAGCAGGAGACGAGAGAGACCAGACCTTAAGCTAGGAGCTTAAAGCAGGACACGAGAGAGAACAGACCTAAAACTGGTAACTTAAATCAGGAGACGAGAGAGACCAGACCTGAAGCAGGGAGCTTAAAGCAGGAGATGAGAGAGACCAGACATTAAACTGGGAACTTAAAGAAGGACACGAGAGAGAGCGGACCTTAAACTAGGAGCTTAAATTAGGACACGAGAGAGACTAGACCTTAAACTAGGAGCTTAAATTAGGACACGAGAGAGACTAGACCTTAAGCTAGGAGTTTAAAGCAGGATAGCGCAGATGAATACGTGGCTTGAGCAGTGGTGCAGCAGGGAGGGATTCAAATTCCTGGGGCATTGGGACCGGTTCTGGGGGAGGTGGGACCAGTACAAACCGGACGGTCTGCACCTGGGCAGGACTGGAACCAATGTCCTCGGGGGAGTGTTTGCTAGTGCTGTTGGGGAGGATTTAAACTAATATGGCAGGGGGATGGGAACCAATGCAGGGAGACAGAGGGAAACAAAAAGGAGCCAAAAGCAAAAGACAGAAAGGAGATGAGGAAAAGTGTAGGGCAGAGAAACCCAAGGCAAAGAACAAAAAGGGCCACTGTACAGCAAAATTCTAAAAGGACAAAGGGTGTTAATAAAACAAGCCTGAAGGCTTTGTGTCTTAATGCAAGGAGTATCCGCAATAAGGTGGATGAATTAATTGTGCAAATAGATGTTAACAAATATGATGTGATTGGGATTACGGAGACGTGGCTCCAGGATGATCAGGGCTGGGAACTCACCATTCAGGGGTATTCAACATTCAGGAAGGATAGAATAAAAGGAAAAGGAGGTGGGGTAGCATTGCTGGTTAAAGAGGAGATTAATGCAATAGTTAGGAAAGACATTAGCTTGGATGATGTGGAATCTATATGGGTAGAGCTGCAGAACACCAAAGGGCAAAAAACGTTAGTAGGAGTTGTGTACAGACCTCCAAACAGTAATAGGGATGTTGGGGAGGGCATCAAACAGGAAATTAGGGGTGCATGCAATAAAGGTGTAGCAGTTATAATGGGTGACTTTAATATGCACATAGATTGGGCTAGCCAAACTGGAAGCAATACGGTGGAGGAGGATTTCCTGGAGTGCATAAGGGATGGTTTTCTAGACCAATATGTTGA
Source organism: Pristiophorus japonicus (assembly GCF_044704955.1). Classification (NCBI taxonomy): domain Eukaryota; kingdom Metazoa; phylum Chordata; class Chondrichthyes; family Pristiophoridae; genus Pristiophorus; species Pristiophorus japonicus. The sequence goes on along the minus strand of NW_027254677.1, from coordinate 160,110 downwards.
GGAACCAACTAGGGGGGAGGCCATCTTAGACTGGGTGTTGTGTAATGAGAGAGGATTAATTAGCAATCTCATTGTGCGAGGCCCCTTGGGGAAGAGTGACCATAATATGGTGGAATTCTGCATTAGGATGGAGAATGAAACAGTAAATTCAGAGACCATGGTCCAGAACTTAAAGAAGGGTAACTTTGAAGGTATGAGGCGAGAATTGGCTAGGATAGATTGGCGAATGATACTTAGGGGGTTGACTGTGGATGGGCAATGGCAGACATTTAGAGACCGCATGGATGAAGTACAACAATTGTACATTCCTGTCTGGCGTAAAAATAAAAAGGGGAAGGTGGCTCAACCGTGGCTATCTAGGGAAATCAGGGATAGTATTAAAGCCAAGGAAGTGGCATACAAATTGGCCAGAAATAGCAGCGAACCTGGGGACTGGGAGAAATTTAGAACTCAGCAGAGGAGGACAAAGGGTTTGATTAGGACAGGGAAAATGGAGTACGAGAAGAAGCTTGCAGGGAACATTAAGGCGGATTGCAAAAGTTTCTATAGGTATGTAAAGAGAAAAAGGTTGGTGAAGACAAACGTAGGTCCCCTGCAGTCAGAATCAGGGGAAGTCATAACGGGGAACAAAGAAATGGCGGATCAATTGAACAAGTACTTTGGTTCGGTATTCACTAAGGAGGATACAAACAACCTTCCGGATATAAAAGGGGTCAGAGGGTCTAGTAAGGAAGAGGAACTGAGGGAAATCTTTATTAGTCGGGAAATTGTGTTGGGGAAATTGATGGGATTGAAGGCAGATAAATCCCCAGGGCCTGATGGCCTGCATCCTAGAGTACTTAAGGAGGTGGCCTTGGAAATAGCGGATGCATTGACAGTCATTTTCCAACATTCCAATGACTCTGGATCAGTTCCTATGGAGTGGAGGGTAGCCAATGTAACCCCACTTTTTAAAAAAGGAGGGAGAGAGAAAACAGGGAATTATAGACCGGTCAGCCTGACCTCAGTAGTGGGTAAAATGATGGAATCAATTATTAAGGATGTCATAGCAGTGCATCTGGAAAATGGTGACATGATAGGTCCAAGTCAGCATGGATTTGTGAAAGGGAAATCATGCTTGACAAATCTTCTGGAATTTTTTGAGGATGTTTCCAGTAAAGTGGACAAAGGAGAACCAGTTGATGTGGTATATTTGGACTTTCAGAAGGCTTTCGACAAGGTCCCACACAAGAGATTAATGTGCAAAGTTAAAGCATATGGGATTGGGGGTAGTGTGCTGACGTGGATTGAGAACTGGTTGTCAGACAGGAAGCAAAGAGTAGGAGTAAACGGGTACTTTTCAGAATGGCAGGCAGTGACTAGTGGAGTGCCGCAAGGTTCTGTGCTGGGGCCCCAGCTGTTTACATTGTACATTAATGATTTAGACGAGGGGATTAAATGCAGTATCTCCAAATTTGCGGAAGATACTAAGTTGGGTGGCAGTGTGAGCTGCGAGGAGGATGCTATTAGGCTGCAGAGTGACTTGGATAGGTTAGGTGAGTGGGCAAATGCATGGCAGATGAAGTATAATGTGGATAAATGTGAGGTTATCCACTTTGGTGGTAAAAACAGAGAGACAGACTATTATCTGAATGGTGACAGATTAGGAAAAGGGAAGGTGCAACGAGACCTGGGTGTCATGGTACATCAGTCATTGAAGGTTGGCATGCAGGTACAGCAGGCGGTTAAGAAAGCAAATGGCATGTTGGCCTTCATAGCGAGGGGATTTGAATACAGGGGCAGGGAGGTGTTGCTACAGTTGTACAGGGCCTTGGTGAGGCCACACCTGGAGTATTGTGTACAGTTTTGGTCTCCTAACTTGAGGAAGGACATTCTTGCTATTGAGGGAGTGCAGCGAAGGTTCACCAGACTGATTCCCGGGATGGCGGGACTGACCTATCAAGAAAGATTGGATCAATTGGGCTTGTATTCACTGGAGTTCAGAAGAATGAGAGGGGACCTCATAGAAACGTTTAAAATTCTGACGGGTTTAGACAGGTTAGATGCAGAAAGAATGTTCCCAATGTTGGGGAAGTCCAGAACCAGGGGTCACAGTCTGAGGATAAGGGGTAAGCCATTTAGGACCGAGATGAGGAGAAACTTCTTCACCCAGAGAGTGGTGAACCTGTGGAATTCTCTACCACAGAAAGTAGTTGAGGCCAATTCACTAAATATATTCAAAAGGGAGTTAGATGAAGTCCTTACTACTCGGGGGATCAAGGGTTATGGCGAGAAAGCAGGAAGGGGGTACTGAAGTTTCATGTTCAGCCATGAACTCATTGAATGGCGGTGCAGGCTAGAAGGGCTGAATGGCCTGCTCCTGCACCTATTTTCTATGTTTCTATGTTTCTATGACATGAGAGAGAGGCGACCTTAAACTAGGAGCTTAAATCAGGAGACGAGGGAGACCAGACATTAAGCTAGGAGCTTAATGCAGGAGAAGAGAGAGACCGGGCCTTAAACTAGGAGCTTAAAGCAGGAGGCGAGAAAGACCAAACCTGAAGCTAGGAGCTTAAAGCAGGACACGAGAGAGACTAGACCTTAAGCTAGGAGCTTAAAGCTGGACACGAGAGAGACCGGACCTTAAACTGGGAACTTAAATCAGGAGACGAGAGAGACCAGACCTTAAACTGTGAGCTTAAAACAGGAGACGAGAGAGACCAGACCTTAAACTGGGAACTTAAATCAGGAGACGAGAGAGACCAAACCTTAAACTGGGAGCTTAAAGCAGGACACGAGAGAGACCGGACCTTAAACTGGGAGCTAAAAGCAGGACACGAGAGAGACCGGACCTTAAACTGGGAGCTTAAAGCAGGACACGAGAGAGAGCGGACCTTAAACTGGGAGCTTAAAGCAGGACACGAGAGAGACCGGACCTTAAACTGGGAGCTTAAAGCAGGACACGAGAGAGACCGGACCTTAAACTGGGAGCTTAAAGCAGGACACGAGAGAGACCGGACCTTAAACTGGGAGCTTAAAGCAGGACACGAGAGAGACCGGACCTTAAACTGGGAGCTTAAAGCAGGACACGAGAGAGACCAGACCTTAAACTGGGAGCTTAAAGCAGGACACGAGGGAGACCAGACCTGAAGCTGGGAGCTTAAAGCAGGAGACGAGAGAGACCAGACCTTAAACTGGGAGCTTAAAGCAGGACACGAGAGAGAGCAGACCTTAAACTAGGAACTTAAATCAGGAGACGAGAGAGACCAGACCTTCAACTGGGAGCTTAAAGCAGGACACGAGAGAGACCAGACCTTAAGCTAGGAGCTTAAAGCAGGACACGAGAGAGAGCGGACCTTAAACTGGGAGCTTAAAACAGGAGACGAGAGAGACCAGACCTTAAGCTAGGAGCTTAAAGCAGGAGACGAGAGAGACCAGACCTTAAGCTAGGAGCTTAAAGCAGGAGAGGAGAGAGACCAGACCTTAAGCTAGGTGCTAAAATCAGGAGAGGAGAGAGACCGGACCTTAAACTGGGAGCTTAAAGCAGGACACGAGAAAGACCAAACCTGAAGCTAGGAGCTTAAAGCAGGAGACGAGAGAGACTAGACCTTAAGCTAGGAGCTTGAAGCAGGACACGAGAGAGACCAGACCTGAAGCTAGGTGCTTAAAGTAGGAGACGAGAGAGACCAGACTTGAAACTGGGAGCGTAAAGCAGGACACGAGAGAGACCGGACCTTAAACTGGGAGCTTAAAGCAGGAGACGAGACAGAGCTGACCTTAAACTGGGAATTTAAAGCAGGACACGAGATAGACCAGACCTTAAACTGGGAGCTTAATGCAGGACACGAGAGAGACCAGACCTGAAGCTAGGAGCTTAAAGTAGGAGACGAGAGAGACCAGACTTGAAACTGGGAGCTTAAAGCAGGACACGAGAGAGACCGGACCTTAAACTGGGAGCTTAAAGCAGGAGACAAGATAGAGCTGACCTTAAACTGGGAATTTAAAGCAGGACACGAGAGAGACCAGATCTGAAACTGGGAGCTTAAAGCATTAGACAAGAGAAACCAGACCTTAAACTGGGAGCTTAAAGCAGGAGACGAGAGTGACCAGACCTTAAGCTAGGAGCTTAAAGCAGGAGACGAGAGAGACCAGACCTTAAGCGAGGAGCTTAAAGCAGGACACGAGAGAGAGCGGACCTTAAACTAGGAGCTTAAATCAGGACCCGAGAGAGACCAGACCTTAAGCTAGGAGCTTAAAGCAGGACACGAGAGAGACCAGATCTGAAACTGGGAGCTTAAAGCAATAGACAAGAGAGACCAGACCTTAAACTGGGAGCTTAAAGCAGGAGACGAGAGAGACCAGACGTTAAGCTAGGAACTTAAAGCAGGACACGAGAGAGAACAGACCTTAAACTGGTAACTTAAATCAGGAGACGAGAGAGACCAGACCTGAAGCAGGGAGCTTAAAGCAGGAGACGAGAGAGACCAGACATTAAACTGGGAGCTTAAAGAAGGACACGAGAGAGAGCGGACCTTAAACTAGGAGCTTAAATTGGGACACGAGAGAGACTAGACCTTAAACTAGGAGCTTAAATTAGGACACGAGAGAGACTAGACCTTAAGCTAGGAGTTTAAAGCAGGACATGAGAGAGAGGCGACCTTAAACTAGGAGCTTAAATCAGGAGACGAGGGAGACCAGACATTAAGCTAGGAGCTTAATGCAGGAGAAGAGAGAGACCGGACCTTAAACTAGGAGCTTAAAGCAGGAGACGAGAAAGACCAAACCTGAAGCTAGGAGCTTAAAGCAGGACACGAGAGAGACTAGACCTTAAGCTAGGAGCTTAAAGCTGGACACGAGAGAGACCGGACCTTAAACTGGGAACTTAAATCAGGAGACGAGAGAAACCAGACCTTAAACTGTGAGCTTAAAACAGGAGACGAGAGAGACCAGACCTTAAACTGGGAACTTAAATCAGGAGACGAGAGAGACCAGACCTTAAACTGTGAGCTTAAAACAGGAGACGAGAGAGAGCAGACCTTAAACTGGGAACTTAAATCAGGAGACGAGAGAGTCCAGACCTTAAACTGGGAGCTTAAAGCAGGACACGAGAGAGACCAGACCTTAAACTGGGAGCTTAAATCAGGAGACGAGAGAGACCAGACCTTAAGCTAGGAGTAGAAAGCAGGACACGAGAGAGACCACACCTTGAGCTGGGAGCTTAAAGCAGGACACGAGAGAGACCAGACCTTAAACTGGGAGCTTAAAGCAGGACACGAGAGAGACCAGACCTTAAACTGGGAGCTTAAATCAGGAGACGAGAGAGACCAGACCTTAAGCTAGGAGCTTAAAGCAGGACACGAGAAAGACCAAACCTGAAGCTAGGAGCTTAAAGCAGGACACGAGAAAGACCAAACCTGAAGCTAGGAGCTTAAAGCAGGACACGAGAGAGACCGGACCTTAAACTGGGATCTTAAAGCAGGAGAGGTGAGAGTCCGGACCTTAAACTGGGAGCTTAAAGCAGGACACGAGAAAAACCAAACCTGAAGCTAGGAGCTTAAAGCAGGACACGAGAAAGACCAAACCTGAAGCTAGGAGCTTAAAGCAGGACACGAGAGAGACCGGACCTTAAACTGGGATCTTAAAGCAGGAGAGGAGAGAGTCCGGACCTTAAACTGGGAGCTTAAAGCAGGACACGAGAAAAACCAAACCTGAAGCTAGGAGCTTAAAGCAGGACACGAGAGAGACCGGACCTTAAACTGGGATCTTAAAGCAGGAGAGGAGAGAGTCCGGACCTTAAACTGGGAGCTTAAAGCAGGACACGACAAGAGACCAGACCTTAAACTGGGAACTTAAAGCAGGAGACGAGTGAGACCGGACCTTAAACTGGGAGCTTAAAGAAGGACACGAGAGAGACCGGACCTTAAACTGGGAGCTTAAAGCAGGACACAGGAGAGACCAGACCTTAAACAGGGAGCTTAAAGCAGGAGACGAGAGAGACCAGACCGTAAACTGGGAGCTTAAAGCAGGACACGAGAGAGACCAGACCTTAAGCGAGGAGCTTAAAGCAGGACACGAGAGAGAGCGGACCTTAAACTAGGAGCTTAAATCAGGACACGAGAGAGACCAGACCTTAAGCTAGGAGCTTAAAGCAGGACACGAGAGAGACCAGATCTGAAACTGGGAGCTTAAAGCATTAGACAAGAGAGACCAGACCTTAAACTGGGAGCTTAAAGCAGGAGACGAGAGAGACCAGACCTTAAGCTAGGAGCTTAAAGCAGGACACGAGAGAGAACAGACCTTAAACTGGTAACTTAAATCAGGAGACGAGAGAGACCAGACCTGAAGCGGGGAGCTTAAAGCAGGAGATGAGAGAGACCAGACATTAAACTGGGAACTTAAAGAAGGACACGAGAGAGAGCGGACCTTAAACTAGGAGCTTAAATTAGGACACGAGAGAGACTAGACCTTAAACTAGGAGCTTAAATTAGGACACGAGAGAGACTAGACCTTAAGCTAGGAGTTTAAAGCAGGACATGAGAGAGAGGCGACCTTAAACTAGGAGCTTAAATCAGGAGACGAGAGAGACCAGACATTAAGCTAGGAGCTTAAAGCAGGAGAAGAGAGAGACCGGACCTTAAACTAGGAGCTTAAAGCAGGAGACGAGAAAGACCAAACCTAAAGCTAGGAGCTTAAATCAGGACACGAGAGAGACCGCACCTTAAACTGGGAGCTTAAAGCAGGACACGAGAGAGACCGGACCTTAAACTGGGAGCTTAAAGCAGGACACGAGAGAGAGCGGACCTTAAACTGGGAGCTTAAAGCAGGACACGAGAGAGACCGGACCGTAAACTGGGAGCTTAAAGCAGGACACGAGAGAGACCGGACCTTAAACTGGGAGCTTAAAGCAGGACACGAGAGAGACCAGACCTTAAGCTAGGAGCTTAAAGCAGGAGACGAGAGAGACCAGACCTTAAGCTAGGAGCTTAAAGCAGGAGAGGAGAGATACCGGACCTTAAGCTAGGTGCTAAAATCAGGAGAGGAGAGAGACCGGACCTTAAACTGGGAGCTTAAAGCAGGACACGAGAAAGACCAAACCTGAAGCTAGGAGCTTAAAGCAGGAGACGAGAGAGACTAGACCTTAAGCTAGGAGCTTGAAGCATGACACGAGAGAGACCAGACCTGAAGCTAGGAGCTTAAAGTAGGAGACGTGAGAGACCAGACTTGAAACTGGGAGCTTAAAGCAGGACACGAGAGAGACCGGACCTTAAACTGGGAGCTTAAAGCAGGAGACGAGAGAGAGCGGACCTTAAACTGGGAGCTTAAAGCAGGACGCGAGATAGACCAGACCTTAAACTTAGAGCTTAAAGCAGGACACGAGAGAGACTAGACCTTAAGCTAGGAGTTTAAAGCAGGACACGAGAGAGTACAGACCTTAAACTGGTAACTTAAATCAGGAGACGAGAGACACCAGACCTGAAGCTGGGAGCTTAAAGCAGGAGACGAGAGAGACCGGACCTTAAACTGGGAGCTGAAAGCAGGAGATGAGATAGAGCGGACCTTAAACTGGGAGCTTAAAGCAGGAGACGAGATAGACCAGACTTTAAACTGGGAGCTTAAATCAGGAGACGAGAGAGACCAGACCTTAAGCTAGGAGCTTAAAGCAGGAGTCGAGAGAGAGCGGTCCTTAAACTAGGAGCTTAAAGCAGGACACAAGAGAGACTAGACATTAAGCTAGGAGCTTAAAGCAGGAGACGAGAGAGACTCGACCTGAATCTAGGAACTTAAAGCAGGACATGAGAGAGACTAGACCTTAAGCTAGGAGCTAAAATCAGGAGAGTAGAGAGACCGGACCTTAAACTGGGAGCTTAAAGCAGGACACGAGAAAGACCAAACGTGAAGCTAGGAGCTTAAAGCAGGACACGAGAGAGACGAGACCTTAAACTAGGAGCTTAAAGCAGGACACGAGAGAGACAAGACCTCAAGCTAGGAGCTTAAAGCAGGAGACGAGAGAGAACAGACCTTTAGCTGGGAGCTTAAAACAGGAGACGAGAGCGACCAGACCTTAAGCTAGGAGCTTAAAGCAGGAGACGAGAGAGACCAGACTTAAGCTAGGTGCTAAAATCAGGAGAGGAGAGAGACCGGACCTTAAACTGGGAGCTTAAAGCAGGACACGAGAAAGACCAAACGTGAAGCTAGGAGCTTAAAGCAGGACACGAGAGAGACTACACCTTAAACTGGGAGCTTAAAGCAGGACATGAGAGAGAGCGGATCTTAAACAGGAGCTTAAATCAGGACACGGGAGAGACCAAACCTTAAGCTAGGTGCTTAAATCAGGAGAGGAGAGAGACCAGACCTTAAGCTGGGATCATAAAGCAGGACACGAGAGACCAGACCTTAAGCTTGGAGCTTAAAACAGGACACGAGAGAGACTCGACCTGAAGCTAGGAGCTTAAAGCAGGACACGAGGGAGTACAGACTTTAAACTGGTAACTTAAATCAGGAGACGAGAGAGACCAGACCTGAAGCTGGGAGCTTAAAGCAGGAGACGAGAGAGACCAGACCTTAAGCTAAGAGCTTAAAGAAGGACACGAGAGAGACTCGACCTGAAGCTAGGAACTTAAAGCAGGACACGAGAGAGACTAGACCTTAAACTGGGAGCTTAAAGCAGGAGACGAGAGAGTCCAGACCTTAAACTGGGAGCTTAAATCAGGAGACGAGAGAGACCAGACCTTAAGCTAGGAGTAGAAAGCAGGACACGAGAGAGACCACACCTTGAACTGAGAGCTTAAATCAGGAGACGAGAGTGACCAGACCTTAAACTAGGTGCTTAAATCAGGAGAGGAGAGAGTCCGTACCTTAAACTGGGAGCTTAAAGCAGGACACGACAAGAGACCAGACCTTAAACTGGGAGCTTAAAGCAGGACACGAGAGAGACCGGACCTTAAACTGGGAGCTAAAAGCAGGACACGAGAGAGACCGGACCTTAAACTGGGAGCTTAAAGCAGGACACAAGAGAGACCAGACCTTAAGCTAGGAGCTTAAAGCAATAGACGAGAGAGACCAGACCGTAAACTGGGAGCTTAAAGCAGGACACGAGAGAGACCAGACCTTAAGCGAGGAGCTTAAAGCAGGACACGAGAGAGAGCGGACCTTAAACTAGGAGCTTAAATCAGGACACGAGAGAGACCAGACCTTAAGCTAGGAGCTTAAAGCAGGACACGAGAGAGACCAGATCTGAAACTGGGAGCTTAAAGCATTAGACAAGAGAGACCAGACCTTAAACTGGGAGCTTAAAGCAGGAGACGAGAGAGACCAGACCTTAAGCTAGGAGCTTAAAGCAGGACACGAGAGAGAACAGACCTTAAACTGGTAACTTAAATCAGGAGACGAAAGAGACCAGACCTGAAGCAGGGAGCTTAAAGCAGGAGACGAGAGAGACCAGACATTAAACTGGGAGCTTAAAGAAGGACACGAGAGAGAGCGGAACTTAAACTAGGAGCTTAAATTAGGACACGAGAGAGACTAGACCTTAAACTAGGAGCTTAAATTAGGACACGAGAGAGACCGGACCTTAAACTAGGAGCTTAAATCAGGAGACGAGGGAGACCAGACATTAAGCTAGGAGCTTAAAGCAGGAGAAGAGAGAGACCGGACCTTAAACTAGGAGCTTAAAGCAGGAGACGAGAAAGACCAAACCTGAAGCTAGGAGCTTAAAGCAGGACACGAGAGAGAGCGGTCCTTAAACTAGGAGCTTAAAGAAGGACACGACAAGAGACCAGACCTTAAACTGGGAACTTAAAGCAGGAGACGAGTGAGAACGGACCTTAAACTGGGAGCTTAAAGAAGGACACGAGAGAGACTAGACCTTAAACTAGGAGCTTAAATTAGGACACGAGAGAGACTAGACCTTAAGCTAGGAGTTTAAAGCAGGACATGAGAGAGAGGCGACCTTAAACTAGGAGCTTAAATCAGGAGACGAGGGAGACCAGACATTAAGCTAGGAGCTTAAAGCAGGAGAAGAGAGAGACCGGACCTTAAACTAGGAGCTTAAAGCAGGAGACGAGAAAGACCAAACCTGAAGCTAGGAGCTTAAAGCAGGACACGAGAGAGACTAGACCTTAAGCTAGGAGCTTAAAGCTGGACACGAGAGAGACCGGACCTTAAACTGGGAACTTAAATCAGGAGACGAGAGAGACCAGACCTTAAACTGTGAGCTTAAAACAGGAGACGAGAGAGACCAGACCTTAAACTGGGAACTTAAATCAGGAGACGAGAGAGACCAGACCTTAAACTGGGAGCTTAAAGCAGGACACGAGAGAGACCGGACCTTAAACTGGGAGCTAAAAGCAGGACACGAGAGAGACCGGACCTTAAACTGGGAGCTTAAAGCAGGACACGAGAGAGAGCGGACCTTAAACTGGGAGCTTAAAGCAGGACACGAGAGAGACCGGACCTTAAACTGGGAGCTTAAAGCAGGACACGAGAGAGACCGGACCTTAAACTGGGAGCTTAAAGCAGGACACGAGAGAGACCGGACCTTAAACTGGGAGCTTAAAGCAGGACACGAGAGAGACCAGACCTTAAACTGGGAGCTTAAAGCAGGACACGAGAGAGAGCGGACCTTAAACTAGGAACTTAAATCAGGAGACGAGAGAGAGCAGACCTTCAACTGGGAGCTTAAAGCAGGACACGAGAGAGACCAGACCTTAAGCTAGGAGCTTAAAGCAGGACACGAGAGAGAGCGGACCTTAAACTGGGAGCTTAAAACAGGAGACGAGAGAGACCAGACCTTAAGCTAGGAGCTTAAAGCAGGAGACGAGAGAGACCAGACCTTAAGCTAGGAGCTTAAAGCAGGAGAGGAGAGAGACCAGACCTTAAGCTAGGTGCTAAAATCAGGAGAGGAGAGAGACCGGACCTTAAACTGGGAGCTTAAAGCAGGACACGAGAAAGACCAAACCTGAAGCTAGGAGCTTAAAGCAGGAGACGAGAGAGACTAGACCTTAAATTGGGAGCTTGAAGCAGGACACGAGAGAGACCAGACCTGAAGCTAGGAGCTTAAAGTAGGAGACGAGAGAGACCAGACTTGAAACTGGGAGCTTAAAGCAGGACACGAGAGAGACCGGACCTTAAACTGGGAGCTTAAAGCAGGAGACGAGACAGAGCTGAACTTAAACTGGGAATTTAACGCAGGACACGAGATAGACCAGACCTTAAACTGGGAGCTTAATGCAGGACACGAGAGAGTACAGACCTTAAACTGGTAACTTAAATCAGGAGACGAGAGATACCAGACCTGAAGCTGGGAGCTTAAAGCAGGAGACGAGAGAGACCAGACATTAAACTGGGAGCTAAAACAGGAGACGAGAGAACCAGACCTTAAACTGGGAGCTTAAAGCAGGAGACGAGAGAGACCAGACATAAAACTGGGATCTAAAACCGGAGACGAGAGAGACCAGACCTTAAACTGGGAGCTTAAAGCAGGACACGAGAGAGACCAGACCTGAAGCTAGGAGCTTAAAGCAGGACATGAGAGAGACAAGACCTTAAACTAGGAGCTTAAAGCAGGACACGAGAGAGACAAGACCTTAAGCTAGGAGCTTAAAGCAGGAGACGAGAGAGATCAGACCTTAAGCTGGGAGCTTAAAACAGGAGAGGTGAGAGACCAGACCTTAAGCTAGGAGCTTAAAGCAGGAGACGAGAGAGACCAGACTTAAGCTAGGTGCTAAAATCAGGAGAGGAGAGAGACCGGACCTTAAACTGGGAGCTTAAAGCAGGACACGAGAAAGACCAAACGTGAAGCTTGGAGCTTAAAGCAGGACACGAGAGAGACTAGACCTTAAAATGGGAGCAAAAGCAGGACATGAGAGAGAGCGGCCCTTAAACTGGGAGCTTAAATCAGGACACGAGAGAGACCAGACCTTAAGCTAGTAGCTTAAATCAGGAGAGGAGAGAGACCAGACCTTAAGCTGGGATCATAAAGCAGGACACGAGAGACCAGACCTTAAGCTTGGAGCTTAAAACAGGACACGAGAGAGACTCGACCTGAAGCTAAGAGCTTAAAGCAGGACACGAGAGAGTACAGACCTTAAACTGGTAACTTAAAGCAGGAGACGAGAGAGACCAGACCTGAAGCTGGGAGCTTAAAGCAGGAGACGAGAGAGACCAGACCTTAAGCTAGGAGCTTAAAGCAGGAGACGAGAGAGACCAGACCTTAAGCTATGAGCTTAAAGCAGGACACGAGAGAGAACAGACCTTAAACTGGTAACTTAAATCAAGAGACGAGAGAGACCAGACCTGAAGCAGGGAGCTTAAAGCAGGAGACGAGAGAGACCAGACATTAAACTGGGAGCTTAAAGAAGGACACGAGGGAGAGCGGACCTTAAACTAGGAGCTTAAATTAGGACACGAGAGAGACTAGACCTTAAACTAGGAGCTTAAATTAGGACACGAGAGAGACTAGACCTTGAACTAGGAGCTTAAAGCTGGACACGAGAGAGACGGGACCTTAAACTGGGAACTTAAATCAGGAGACGAGAGAGACCAGACCTTAAACTGGGAGCTTAAAGCAGGAGACGAGAGAGACCAGACCTTAAACTGGGAACTTAAATCAGGAGACGAGAGACCAGACCTTAAACTGGGAGCTTAAAGCAGGACACGAGAGAGACTGGACCTTAAACTGGGAGCTTAAAGCAGGACACGAGAGAGACCGGACCTTAAACTGGGAGCTTAAAGCAGGACACGAGAGAGAGCGGACCTTAAACTGGGAGCTTAAAGCAGGAAACGAGAGAGACCGGACCGTAAACTGGGAGCTTAAAGCAGGACACGAGAGAGACCGAACCTTAAACTGGGAGCTTAAAGCAGGACACGAGAGAGACCAGAACTGAAGCTGGGAGCTAAAAGCAGGAGACGAGAGAGACCAGACCTTAAACTGGGAGCTTAAAGCAGGACACGAGAGAGAGCCGACCTTAAACTAGGAACTTAAATCAGGAGACGAGAGAGACCAGACCTTCAACTGGGAGCTTAAAGCAGGACACGAGAGAGACCAGACCTTAAGCTAGGAGCTTAAAGCAGGACACGAGAGAGATCAGACCTTAAACTGGGAGCTTAAAACAGGAGACGAGAGAGACCAGACCTTAAGCTAGGAGCTTAAAGCAGGAGACGAGAGAGACCAGACCTTAAGCTAGGAGCTTAAAGCAGGAGAGGAGAGAGACCGGACCTTAAGCTAGGTGCTAAAATCAGGAGAGGAGAGAGACCGGACCTTAAACTGGGAGCTTAAAGCAAGACACGAGAAAGACCAAACCTGAAGCTAGGAGCTTAAAGCAGGAGACGAGAGAGACTAGACCTTAAGCTAGGAGCTTGAAGCATGACACGAGAGAGACCAGACCTGAAGCTAGGAGCTTAAAGTAGGAGACGTGAGAGACCAGACTTGAAACTGGGAGCTTAAAGCAGGACACGAGAGAGACCGGACCTTAAACTGGGAGCTTAAAGCAGGAGACGAGAGAGAGCGGACCTTAAACTGGGAGCTTAAAGCAGGACGCGAGATAGACCAGACATTAAACTGGGAACTTAAAGAAGGACACGAGAGAGAGCGGACCTTAAACTAGGAGCTTAAATTAGGACACGAGAGAGACTAGACCTTAAACTAGGAGCTTAAATTAGGACACGAGAGAGACTAGACCTTAAGCTAGGAGTTTAAAGCAGGACATGAGAGAGAGGCGACCTTAAACTAGGAGCTTAAATCAGGAGACGAGGGAGACCAGACATTAAGCTAGGAGCTTAATGTAGGAGAAGAGAGAGACCGGTCCTTAAACTAGGAGCTTAAAGCAGGAGACGAGAAAGACCAAACCTGAAGCTAGGAGCTTAAAGCAGGACACGAGAGAGACTAGACCTTAAGCTAGGAGCTTAAAGCTGGACACGAGAGAGACAGGAACCTTAAACTGGGAACTTAAATCAGGAGACGAGAGAGACCAGACCTTAAACTGTGAGCTTAAAACAGGAGACGAGAGTGACCAGACCTTAAACTGGGAACTTAAATCAGGAGACGAGAGAGACCAAACCTTAAACTGGGAGCTTAAAGCAGGACACGAGAGAGACCGGACCTTAAACTGGGAGCTAAAAGCAGGACACGAGAGAGACCGGACCTTAAACTGGGAGCTTAAAGCAGGACACGAGAGAGAGCGGACCTTAAACTGGGAGCTTAAAGCAGGACACGAGAGAGACCGGACCTTAAACTGGGAGCTTAAAGCAGGACACGAGAGAGACCGGACCTTAAACTGGGAGCTTAAAGCAGGACACGAGAGAGACCGGACCTTAAACTGGGAGCTTAAAGCAGGACACGAGTGAGACCGGACCTTAAACTGGGAGCTTAAAGCAGGACACGAGAGAGACCAGACCTTAAACTGGGAGCTTAAAGCAGGACACGAGGGAGACCAGACCTGAAGCTGGGAGCTTAAAGCAGGAGACGAGAGAGACCAGACCTTAAACTGGGAGCTTAAAGCAGGACACGAGAGAGAGCGGACCTTAAACTAGGAACTTAAATCAGGAGACGAGAGAGACCAGACCTTCAACTGGGAGCTTAAAGCAGGACACGAGAGAGACCAGACCTTAAGCTAGGAGCTTAAAGCAGGACACGAGAGAGAGCGGACCTTAAACTGGGAGCTTAAAACAGGAGACGAGAGAGACCAGACCTTAAGCTAGGAGCTTAAAGCAGGAGACGAGAGAGACCAGACCTTAAGCTAGGAGCTTAAAGCAGGAGAGGAGAGAGACCAGACCTTAAGCTAGGTGCTAAAATCAGGAGAGGAGAGAGACCGGACCTTAAACTGGGAGCTTAAAGCAGGACACGAGAAAGACCAAACCTGAAGCTAGGAGCTTAAAGCAGGAGACGAGAGAGACTAGACCTTAAGCTAGGAGCTTGAAGCAGGACACGAGAGAGACCAGACCTGAAGCTAGGTGCTTAAAGTAGGAGACGAGAGAGACCAGACTTGAAACTGGGTGCTTAAAGCAGGACACGAGAGAGACCGGACCTTAAACTGGGAGCTTAAAGCAGGAGACGAGACAGAGCTGACCTTAAACTGGGAATTTAAAGCAGGACACGAGATAGACCAGACCTTAAACTGGGAGCTTAATGCAGGACACGAGAGAGACCAGACCTGAAGCTAGGAGCTTAAAGTAGGAGACGAGAGAGACCAGACTTGAAACTGGGAGCTTAAAGCAGGACACGAGAGAGACCGGACCTTAAACTGGGAGCTTAAAGCAGGAGACAAGATAGAGCTGACCTTAAACTGGGAATTTAAAGCAGGACACGAGAGAGACCAGATCTGAAACTGGGAGCTTAAAGCATTAGACAAGAGAGACCAGACCTTAAACTGGGAGCTTAAAGCAGGAGACGAGAGTGACCAGACCTTAAGCTAGGAGCTTAAAGCAGGAGACGAGAGAGACCAGACCTTAAGCGAGGAGCTTAAAGCAGGACACGAGAGAGAGCGGACCTTAAACTAGGAGCTTAAATCAGGACCCGAGAGAGACCAGACCTTAAGCTAGGAGCTTAAAGCAGGACACGAGAGAGACCAGATCTGAAACTGGGAGCTTAAAGCAATAGACAAGAGAGACCAGACCTTAAACTGGGAGCTTAAAGCAGGAGACGAGAGAGACCAGACGTTAAGCTAGGAGCTTAAAGCAGGACACGAGAGAGAACAGACCTTAAACTGGTAACTTAAATCAGGAGACGAGAGAGACCAGACCTGAAGCAGGGAGCTTAAAGCAGGAGACGAGAGAGACCAGACATTAAACTGGGAGCTTAAAGAAGGACACGAGAGAGAGCGGACCTTAAACTAGGAGCTTAAATTAGGACACGAGAGAGACTAGACCTTAAACTAGGAGCTTAAATTA
Source organism: Pristiophorus japonicus (assembly GCF_044704955.1). Classification (NCBI taxonomy): domain Eukaryota; kingdom Metazoa; phylum Chordata; class Chondrichthyes; family Pristiophoridae; genus Pristiophorus; species Pristiophorus japonicus. The sequence continues at coordinate 144,246 of NW_027254677.1, read as the reverse complement.
GGACACGAGAGAGACTAGACCTTAAGCTAGGAGTTTAAAGCAGGACATGAGAGAGAGGCGACCTTAAACTAGGAGCTTAAAGCAGGAGACGAGAAAGACCAAACCTGAAGCTAGGAGCTTAAAGCAGGACACGAGAGAGACTAGACCTTAAGCTAGGAGCTTAAAGCTGGACACGATAGAGACCGGACCTTAAACTGGGAACTTATATCAGGAGACGAGAGAGACCAGAACTTAAACTGGGAGCTTAAAGCAGGAGACGAGGGAGACCAGACCTTAAACTGGGAACTTAAATCAAGAGACGAGAGAGACCAGACCTTAAACTGGGAGCTTAAAGCAGGACACGAGAGAGACCAGACCTTAAACTGGGAGCTAAAAGCAGGACACGAGAGAGACCAGATCTGAAACTGGGAGCTTAAAGCAATAGACAAGAGAGACCAGACCTTAAACTGGGAGCTAAAAGCAGGAGACGAGAGAGACCAGACCTTAAGCTAGGAGCTTAAAGCAGGACACGAGAGAGAACAGACCTTAAACTGGTAACTTAAATCAGGAGACGAGAGAGACCAGACCTGAAGCAGGGAGCTTAAAGCAGGAGACGAGAGAGACCAGACATTAAACTGGGAGCTTAAAGAAGGACACGAGAGAGAGCGGACCTTAAACTAGGAGCTTAAATTAGGACACGAGAGAGACTAGACCTTAAACTAGGAGCTTAAATTAGGACACGAGAGAGACTAGACCTTAAGCTAGGAGTTTAAAGCAGGACATGAGAGAGAGGCGACCTTAAACTAGGAGCTTAAAGCAGGAGACGAGAAAGACCAAACCTGAAGCTAGGAGCTTAAAGCAGGACATGAGAGAGACTAGACCTTAAGCTAGGAGCTTAAAGCTGGACACGATAGAGACCGGACCTTAAACTGGGAACTTATATCAGGAGACGAGAGAGACCAGAACTTAAACTGGGAGCTTAAAGCAGGAGACGAGAGAGACCAGACCTTAAACTGGGAACTTAAATCAGGAGACGAGAGAGACCAGACCTTAAACTGGGAGCTTAAAGCAGGACACGAGAGAGACCAGACCTTAAACTGGGAGCTAAAAGCAGGACACGAGAGAGACCGGACCTTAAACTGGGAGCTTAAAGCAGGATACGAGAGAGAGCGGACCTTAAACTGGGAGCTTAAAGCAGGACACGAGAGAGACCGGATCTTAAATTGGGAGCTTAAAGCAGGACATGAGAGAGACCGGACCTTAAACTGGGAGCTTAAAGCAGGACACGAGAGAGACCAGAACTGAAGCTGGGAGCTTAAAGCAGGAGACGAGAGAGACCAGACCTTAAACTGGGAGCTTAAAGCAGGACACGAGAGAGAGCGGACCTTAAACTAGGAACTTAAATCAGGAGACGAGAGAGACCAGACCTTCAACTGGGAGCTTAAAGCAGGACACGAGAGAGACCAGACCTTAAGCTAGGAGCTTAAAGCAGGACACGAGAGAGAGCGGAACTTAAACTGGGAGCTTAAAACAGGAGACGAGAGAGACCAGACCTTAAGCTAGGAGCTTCAAGCAGGAGGCAAGAGAGACCAGACCTTAAGCTAGGAGCTTAAAGCAGGAGAGGAGAGAGACCAGACCTTAAGCTAGGTGCTAAAATCAGGAGAGCAGAGAGACCGGACCTTAAACTGGGAGCTTAAAGCAGGACACGAGAAAGACCAAACCTGAAGCTAGGAGCTTAAAGCAGGAGACGAGAGAGACTAGACCTTAAGCTAGGAGCTTGAAGCAGGACACGAGAGAGACCAGACCTGAAGCTAGGAGCTTAAAGTAGGAGACGAGAGAGACCAGACTTGAAACTGGGAGCTTAAAGCAGGACACGAGAGAGACCGGACCTTAAACTGGGAGCTTAAAGCAGGAGACGAGACAGAGCTGACCTTAAACTGGGAATTTAAAGCAGGACACGAGATAGACCAGACCTTAAACTGGGAGCTTAAAGCAGGACACGAGAGAGACTAGACCTTAAGCTAGGAGCTTAAAGCAGGACACGAGAGAGTACAGACCTTAAGCTAGGAGCTTAAAGCAGGAGACGAGAGAGATCAGACCTTAAGCTGGGAGCTTAAAACAGGAGACGACAGAGACCAGACCTTAAGCTAGGAGCTTAAAGCAGGAGACGAGAGAGACCAGACTTAAGCTAGGTGCTAAAATCAGGAGAGGAGAGAGACCGGACCTTAAACTGGGAGCTTAAAGCAGGACACGAGAAAGACCAAACGTGAAGCTTGGAGCTTAAAGCAGGACACGAGAGAGACTAGACCTTAAACTGGGAGCTTAAAGCAGGACATGGGAGAGAGCGGACCATAAACTGGGAGCTTAAATCAGGACACAAGAGAGACCAGACCTTAAGCTAGTAGCTTAAATCAGGAGAGGAGAGAGACCAGACCTTAAGCTGGGATCATAAAGCAGGACACGAGAGACCAGACCTTAAGCTTGGAGCTTAAAACAGGACACGAGAGAGACTCGACCTGAAACTAAGAGCTTAAAGCAGGACACGAGAGAGTACAGACCTTAAACTGGTAACTTAAATCAGGAGACGAGAGAGACCAGACCTGAAGCTGGGAGCTTAAAGGCGGAGACGAGAGAGACCAGACCTTAAGCTAGGAGCTTAAAGCAGGAGACGAGAGAGACCAGACCTTAAGCTATGAGCTTAAAGCAGGACACGAGAGAGAACAGACCTTAAACTGGTAACTTAAATCAAGAGACGAGAGAGACCAGACCTGAAGCAGGGAGCTTAAAGCAGGGGACGAGAGAAACCAGACATTAAACTGGGAGCTTAAAGAAGGACACGAGGGAGAGCGGACCTTAAACTAGGAGCTTAAATTAGGACACGAGAGAGACTAGACCTTAAACTAGGAGCTTAAATTAGGACACGAGAGAGACTAGACCTTAAGCTAGGAGTTTAAAGCAGGACATGAGAGAGAGGCGACCTTAAACTAGGAGCTTAAATCAGGAGACGAGAGAGACCAGACATTAAGCTAGGAGCTTAAAGCAGGAGAAGAGAGAGACCGGACCTTAAACTAGGAGCTTAAAGCAGGAGACGAGAAAGACCAAACCTAAAGCTAGGAGCTTAAAGCAGGACACGAGAGAGACCGCACCTTAAACTGGGAGCTTAAAGCAGGACACGAGAGAGACCGGACCTTAAACTGGGAGCTTAAAGCAGGACACGAGAGAGAGCGGACCTTAAACTGGGAGCTTAAAGCAGGACACGAGAGAGACCGGACCGTAAACTGGGAGCTTAAAGCAGGACACGAGAGAGACCGGACCTTAAACTGGGAGCTTAAAGCAGGACACGAGAGAGACCAGACCTTAAGCTAGGAGCTTAAAGCAGGAGACGAGAGAGACCAGACCTTAAGCTAGGAGCTTAAAGCAGGAGAGGAGAGAGACCGGACCTTAAGCTAGGTGCTAAAATCAGGAGAGGAGAGAGACCGGACCTTAAACTGGGAGCTTAAAGCAGGACACGAGAAAGACCAAACCTGAAGCTAGGAGCTTAAAGCAGGAGACGAGAGAGACTAGACCTTAAGCTAGGAGCTTGAAGCATGACACGAGAGAGACCAGACCTGAAGCTAGGAGCTTAAAGTAGGAGACGTGAGAGACCAGACTTGAAACTGGGAGCTTAAAGCAGGACACGAGAGAGACCGGACCTTAAACTGGGAGCTTAAAGCAGGAGACGAGAGAGAGCGGACCTTAAACTGGGAGCTTAAAGCAGGACGCGAGATAGACCAGACCTTAAACTGGGAGCTTAAAGCAGGACACGAGAGAGACTAGACCTTAAGCTAGGAGCTTAAAGCAGGACACGAGAGAGTACAGACCTTAAACTGGTAACTTAAATCAGGAGACGAGAGACACCAGACCTGAAGCTGGGAGCTTAAAGCAGGAGACGAGAGAGTCCAGACCTTAAACTGGGAGCTTAAAGCAGGACACGAGAAAGACCAAACGTGAAGCTAGGAGCTTAAAGCAGGACATGAGAGAGACGAGACCTTAAACTAGGAGCTTAAAGCAGGACACGAGAGAGACAAGACCTCAAGCTAGGAGCTTAAAGCAGGAGACGAGAGAGAACAGACCTTTAGCTGGGAGCTTAAAACAGGAGACGAGAGCGACCAGACCTTAAGCTAGGAGCTTAAAGCAGGAGACGAGAGAGACCAGACTTAAGCTAGGTGCTAAAATCAGGAGAGGAGAGAGACCGGACCTTAAACTGGGAGCTTAAAGCAGGACACGAGAAAGACCAAACGTGAAGCTAGGAGCTTAAAGCAGGACACGAGAGAGACTACACCTTAAACTGGGAGCTTAAAGCAGGACATGAGAGAGAGCGGATCTTAAACTGGAGCTTAAATCAGGACACGGGAGAGACCAAACCTTAAGCTAGGTGCTTAAATCAGGAGAGGAGAGAGACCAGACCTTAAGCTGGGATCATAAAGCAGGACACGAGAGACCAGACCTTAAGCTTGGAGCTTAAAACAGGACACGAGAGAGACTCAACCTGAAGCTAGGAGCTTAAAGCAGGACACGAGAGAGTACAGACTTTAAACTGGTAACTTAAATCAGGAGACGAGAGAGACCAGACCTGAAGCTGGGAGCTTAAAGCAGGAGACGAGAGAGACCAGACCTTAAGCTAAGAGCTTAAAGAAGGACACGAGAGAGACTCGACCTGAAGCTAGGAACTTAAAGCAGGACACGAGAGAGACTAGACCTTAAACTGGGAGCTTAAAGCAGGAGACGAGAGAGTCCAGACCTTAAACTGGGAGCTTAAAGCAGGACACGAGAGAGACCAGACCTTAAACTGGGAGCTTAAATCAGGAGACGAGAGAGACCAGACCTTAAGCTAGGAGTAGAAAGCAGGACACGAGAGAGACCACACCTTGAACTGAGAGCTTAAATCAGGAGACGAGAGTGACCAGACCTTAAACTAGGTGCTTAAATCAGGAGAGGAGAGAGTCCGTACCTTAAACTGGGAGCTTAAAGCAGGACACGACAAGAGACCAGACCTTAAACTGGGAACTTAAAGCAGGAGACGAGTGAGAACGGACCTTAAACTGGGAGCTTAAAGAAGGACACGAGAGAGACCGGACCTTAAACTGGGAGCTTAAAGCAGGACACAAGAGAGACCAGACCTTAAGCTAGGAGCTTAAAGCAGGAGACGAGAGAGACCAGACCGTAAACTGGGAGCTTAAAGCAGGACACGAGAGAGACCAGACCTTAAGCGAGGAGCTTAAAGCAGGACACGAGAGAGAGCGGACCTTAAACTAGGAGCTTAAATCAGGACACGAGAGAGACCAGACCTTAAGCTAGGAGCTTAAAGCAGGACACGAGAGAGACCAGATCTGAAACTGGGAGCTTAAAGCATTAGACAAGAGAGACCAGACCTTAAACTGGGAGCTTAAAGCAGGAGACGAGAGAGACCAGACCTTAAGCTAGGAGCTTAAAGCAGGACACGAGAGAGAACAGACCTTAAACTGGTAACTTAAATCAGGAGACGAAAGAGACCAGACCTGAAGCAGGGAGCTTAAAGCAGGAGACGAGAGAGACCAGACATTAAACTGGGAGCTTAAAGAAGGACACGAGAGAGAGCGGAACTTAAACTAGGAGCTTAAATTAGGACACGAGAGAGACTAGACCTTAAACTAGGAGCTTAAATTAGGACACGAGAGAGACCGGACCTTAAACTAGGAGCTTAAATCAGGAGACGAGGGAGACCAGACATTAAGCTAGGAGCTTAAAGCAGGAGAAGAGAGAGACCGGACCTTAAACTAGGAGCTTAAAGCAGGAGACGAGAAAGACCAAACCTGAAGCTAGGAGCTTAAAGCAGGACACGAGAGAGAGCGGACCTTAAACTAGGAGCTTAAAGAAGGACACGACAAGAGACCAGACCTTAAACTGGGAACTTAAAGCAGGAGACGAGTGAGAACGGACCTTAAACTGGGAGCTTAAAGAAGGACACGAGAGAGACCGGACCTTAAACTGGGAGCTTAAAGCAGGACACAAGAGAGACCAGACCTTAAGCTAGGAGCTTAAAGCAGGAGACGAGAGAGACCAGACCGTAAACTGGGAGCTTAAAGCAGGACACGAGAGAGACCAGACCTTAAGCGAGGAGCTTAAAGCAGGACACGAGAGAGAGCGGACCTTAAACTAGGAGCTTAAATCAGGACACGAGAGAGACCAGACCTTAAGCTAGGAGCTTAAAGCAGGACACGAGAGAGACCAGATCTGAAACTGGGAGCTTAAAGCATTAGACAAGAGAGACCAGACCTTAAACTGGGAGCTTAAAGCAGGAGACGAGAGAGACCAGACCTTAAACTGGGAACTTAAATCAGGAGACGAGAGAGACCAGACCTTCAACTGGGAGCTTAAAGCAGGACACGAGAGAGACCAGACCTTAAGCTAGGAGCTTAAAGCAGGACACGAGAGAGATCAGACCTTAAACTGGGAGCTTAAAACAGGAGACGAGAGAGACCAGACCTTAAGCTAGGAGCTTAAAGCAGGAGACGAGAGAGTCCAGACCTTAAGCTAGGAGCTTAAAGCAGGAGAGGAGAGAGACCGGACCTTAAGCTAGGTGCTAAAATCAGGAGAGGAGAGAGACCGGACCTTAAACTGGGAGCTTAAAGCAGGACACGAGAAAGACCAAACCTGAAGCTAGGAGCTTAAAGCAGGAGACGAGAGAGACTAGACCTTAAGCTAGGAGCTTGAAGCATGACACGAGAGAGACCAGACCTGAAGCTAGGAGCTTAAAGTAGGAGACGTGAGAGACCAGACTTGAAACTGGGAGCTTAAAGCAGGACACGAGAGAGACCGGACCTTAAACTGGGAGCTTAAAGCAGGAGACGAGAGAGAGCGGACCTTAAACTGGGAGCTTAAAGCAGGACGCGAGATAGACCAGACCTTAAACTGGGAGCTTAAAGCAGGACACGAGAGAGACTAGACCTTAAGGTAGGAGCTTAAAGAAGGACACGAGAGAGTACAGACCTTAAACTGGTAACTTAAATCAGGAGACGAGAGACACCAGCCCTGAAGCTGGGAGCTAAAAGCAGGAGACGAGAGAGACCAGACCTTAAGCTAGGAGCTTAAAGCAGGACACGAGAGAGACTCGACCTGAAGCTAGGAACTTAAAGCAGGACACGAGAGAGACTAGACCTTAAACTGGGAGCTTAAAGCAGGAGACGAGAGAGACCAGACCTTAAACTGGGAGCTTAAATCAGGAGACGAGAGAGACCAGACCTTAAGCTAGGAGCTTAAAGCAGGAGCCGAGAGAGACCGGACCTTAAACTGGGAGCTTAAAGCAGGACACGAGAAAGACCAAACGTGAAGCTAGGAGCTTAAAGCAGGACACGAGAAAGACGAGACCTTAAACTAGGAGCTTAAAGCAGGACACGAGAGAGACAAGACCTCAAGCTAGGAGCTTAAAGCAGGAAACGAGAGAGATCAGACCTTAAGCTGGGAGCTTAAAACAGGAGACGAGAGAGACCAGACCTTAAGCTAGGAGCTTAAAGCAGGAGACGAGAGAGACCAGACCTTAAGCTAGGAGCTTAAAGCAGGAGAGGAGAGAGACCAGACCTTAAGCTAGGTGCTAAAATCAGGAGAGGAGAGAGACCGGACCTTAAACTGGGAGCTTAAAGCAGGACACGAGAAAGACCAAACCTGAAGCTAGGAGCTTAAAGCAGGAGACGAGAGAGACTAGACCTTAAGCTAGGAGCTTGAAGCAGGACACGAGAGAGACCAGACCTGAAGCTAGGAGCTTAAAGTAGGAGACGAGAGAGACCAGACTTGAAACTGGGAGATTAAAGCAGGACACGAGAGAGACCGGACCTTAAACTGGGAGCTTAAAGCAGGAGACGAGACAGAGCTGACCTTAAACTGGGAATTTAAAGCAGGACACGCGATAGACCAGACCTTAAACTGTGAGCTTAAAGCAGAACACGAGAGAGTACAGACCTTAAACTGGTAACTTAAATCAGGAGATGAGAGACACCAGACCTGAAGCTGGGAGCTTAAAGCAGGAGACGAGAGAGACCAGACATTAAACTGGGAGCTAAAACAGGAGACGAGAGAGACCAGACCTTAAACTGGGAGCTTAAAGCAGGAGACGAGAGAGACCAGACATAAAACTGGGATCTAAAACCGGAGACGAGAGAGACCAGACCTTAAACTGGGAGCTTAAAGCAGGACATGAGAGAGACCAGACCTGAAGCTAGGAGCTTTAAGCAGGACATGAGAGAGACAAGACCTTAAACTAGGAGCTTAAAGCAGGACACGAGAGAGACAAGACCTTAAGCTAGGAGCTTAAAGCAGGAGACGAGAGAGATCAGACCTTAAGCTGGGAGCTTAAAACAGGAGAGGAGAGAGACCAGACCTTAAGCTAGGAGCTTAAAGCAGGAGACGAGAGAGACCAGACTTAAGCTAGGTGCTAAAATCAGGAGAGGAGAGAGACCGGACCTTAAACTGGGAGCTTAAAGCAGGACACGAGAAAGACCAAACGTGAAGCTTGGAGCTTAAAGCAGGACACGAGAGAGATTAGACCTTAAAATGGGAGCTTAAAGCAGGACATGAGAGAGAGCGGACCTTAAACTGGGAGCTTAAATCAGGACACGAGAGAGACCAGACATTAAGCTAGTAGCTTAAATCAGGAGAGGAGAGAGACCAGACCTTAAGCTGGGATCATAAAGCAGGACACGAGAGACCAGACCTTAAGCTTGGAGCTTAAAACAGGACACGAGAGAGACTCGACCTGAAGCTAAGAGCTTAAAGCAGGACACGAGAGAGTACAGACCTTAAACTGGTAACTTAAATCAGGAGACGAGAGAGACCAGACCTGAAATGGGAGCTTAAAGCAGGAGACGAGAGAGACCAGACCTTAAGCTAGGAGCTTAAAGCAGGAGACGAGAGAGACCAGACCTTAAGCTAGGAGCTTAAAGCAGGACACGAGAGAGAACAGACCTTAAACTGGTAACTTAAATCAAGAGACGAGAGAGACCAGACCTGAAACAAGGAGCTTAAAGCAGGAGACGAGAGAGACCAGACATTAAACTGGGAGCTTAAAGAAGGACACGAGGGAGAGCGGACCTTAAACTAGGAGCTTAAATTAGGACACGAGAGAGACTAGACCTTAAACTAGGAGCTTAAATTAGGACACGAGAGAGACTAGACCTTGAACTAGGAGCTTAAAGCTGGACACGAGAGAGACCGGACCTTAAACTGGGAACTTAAATCAGGAGACGAGAGAGACCAGACCTTAAACTGGGAGCTTAAAGCAGGAGACGAGAGAGACCAGACCTTAAACTGGGAACTTAAATCAGGAGACGAGAGAGACCAGACCTTAAACTGGGAGCTTAAAGCAGTACACGAGAGAGACCGGACCTTAAACTGGGAGCTTAAAGCAGGACACGAGAGAGACCTGACCTTAAACTGGGAGCTTAAAGCAGGACACGAGAGAGACCGGACCTTAAACTGGGAGCTTAAAGCAGGACACGAGAGAGACCGGACCTTAAACTGGGAGCTTAAAGCAGGACACGAGAGAGACCAGACCTGAAGCTGGGAGCTAAAAGCAGGAGACGAGAGAGACCAGACCTTAAACTGGGAGCTTAAAGCAGGACACGAGAGAGAGCGGACCTTAAACTAGGAACTTAAATCAGGAGACGAGAGAGACCAGACCTTCAACTGGGAGCTTAAAGCAGGACACGAGAGAGACCAGACCTTAAACTGGGAGCTTAAAACAGGAGACGAGAGAGACCAGACCTTAAGCTAGGAGCTTAAATCAGGAGACGAGAGAGACCAGACCTTAAGCTAGGAGCTTAAAGCAGGAGAGGAGAGAGACCGGACCTTAAGCTAGGTGCTAAAATCAGGAAAGGAGAGAGACCGGACCTTGAACTGGGAGCTTAAAGCAGGACACGAGAAAGACCAAATCTGAAGCTAGGAGCTTAAAGCAGGAGACGAGAGAGACTAGACCTTAAGCTAGGAGCTTGAAGCATGACACGAGAGAGACCAGACCTGAAGCTAGGAGCTTAAAGTAGGAGACGTGAGAGACCAGACTTGAAACTGGGAGCTTAAAGCAGGACACGAGAGAGACCAGACCTTAAGCTAGGAGCTTAAAGCAGGACACGAGAGAGATCAGACCTTAAACTGGGAGCTTAAAACAGGAGACGAGAGAGACCAGACCTTAAGCTAGGAGCTTAAAGCAGGAGACGAGAGAGACCAGACCTTAAGCTAGGAGCTTAAAGCAGGAGAGGAGAGAGACCGGACCTTAAGCTAGGTGCTAAAATCAGGAGAGGAGAGAGACCGGACCTTAAACTGGGAGCTTAAAGCAGGACACGAGAAAGACCAAACCTGAAGCTAGGAGCTTGAAGCATGACACGAGAGAGACCAGACCTGAAGCTAGGAGCTTAAAGTAGGAGACGTGAGAGACCAGACTTGAAACTGGGAGCTTAAAGCAGGACACGAGAGAGACCGGACCTTAAACTGGGAGCTTAAAGCAGGAGACGAGAGAGTCCAGACCTTAAACTGGGAGCTTAAAGCAGGACACGAGAGAGACCAGATCTTAAACTGGGAGCTTAAATCAGGAGACGAGAGAGACCAGACCTTAAGCTAGGAGTAGAAAGCAGGACACGAGAGAGACCACACCTTGAACTGAGAGCTTAAATCAGGAGACGAGAGTGACCAGACCTTAAACTAGGTGCTTAAATCAGGAGAGGAGAGAGTCCGTACCTTAAACTGGGAGCTTAAAGCAGGACACGACAAGAGACCAGACCTTAAACTGGGAACTTAAAGCAGGAGACGAGTGAGAACGGACCTTAAACTGGGAGCTTAAAGAAGGACACGAGAGAGACCGGACCTTAAACTGGGAGCTTAAAGCAGGACACAAGAGAGACCAGACCTTAAGCTAGGAGCTTAAAGCAGGAGACGAGAGAGACCAGACCGTAAACTGGGAGCTTAAAGCAGGACACGAGAGAGACCAGACCTTAAGCGAGGAGCTTAAAGCAGGACACGAGAGAGAGCGGACCTTAAACTAGGAGCTTAAATCAGGACACGAGAGAGACCAGACCTTAAGCTAGGAGCTTAAAGCAGGACACGAGAGAGACCAGATCTGAAACTGGGAGCTTAAAGCATTAGACAAGAGAGACCAGACCTTAAACTGGGAGCTTAAAGCAGGAGACGAGAGAGACCAGACCTTAAGCTAGGAGCTTAAAGCAGGACACGAGAGAGAACAGACCTTAAACTGGTAACTTAAATCAGGAGACGAAAGAGACCAGACCTGAAGCAGGGAGCTTAAAGCAGGAGACGAGAGAGACCAGACATTAAACTGGGAGCTTAAAGAAGGACACGAGAGAGAGCGGAACTTAAACTAGGAGCTTAAATTAGGACACGAGAGAGACTAGACCTTAAACTAGGAGCTTAAATTAGGACACGAGAGAGACCGGACCTTAAACTAGGAGCTTAAATCAGGAGACGAGGGAGACCAGACATTAAGCTAGGAGCTTAAAGCAGGAGAAGAGAGAGACCGGACCTTAAACTAGGAGCTTAAAGCAGGAGACGAGAAAGACCAAACCTGAAGCTAGGAGCTTAAAGCAGGACACGAGAGAGAGCGGACCTTAAACTAGGAGCTTAAAGAAGGACACGACAAGAGACCAGACCTTAAACTGGGAACTTAAAGCAGGAGACGAGTGAGAACGGACCTTAAACTGGGAGCTTAAAGAAGGACACGAGAGAGACCGGACCTTAAACTGGGAGCTTAAAGCAGGACACAAGAGAGACCAGACCTTAAGCTAGGAGCTTAAAGCAGGAGACGAGAGAGACCAGACCGTAAACTGGGAGCTTAAAGCAGGACACGAGAGAGACCAGACCTTAAGCGAGGAGCTTAAAGCAGGACACGAGAGAGAGCGGACCTTAAACTAGGAGCTTAAATCAGGACACGAGAGAGACCAGACCTTAAGCTAGGAGCTTAAAGCAGGACACGAGAGAGACCAGATCTGAAACTGGGAGCTTAAAGCATTAGACAAGAGAGACCAGACCTTAAACTGGGAGCTTAAAGCAGGAGACGAGAGAGACCAGACCTTAAACTGGGAACTTAAATCAGGAGACGAGAGAGACCAGACCTTCAACTGGGAGCTTAAAGCAGGACACGAGAGAGACCAGACCTTAAGCTAGGAGCTTAAAGCAGGACACGAGAGAGATCAGACCTTAAACTGGGAGCTTAAAACAGGAGACGAGAGAGACCAGACCTTAAGCTAGGAGCTTAAAGCAGGAGACGAGAGAGTCCAGACCTTAAGCTAGGAGCTTAAAGCAGGAGAGGAGAGAGACCGGACCTTAAGCTAGGTGCTAAAATCAGGAGAGGAGAGAGACCGGACCTTAAACTGGGAGCTTAAAGCAGGACACGAGAAAGACCAAACCTGAAGCTAGGAGCTTAAAGCAGGAGACGAGAGAGACTAGACCTTAAGCTAGGAGCTTGAAGCATGACACGAGAGAGACCAGACCTGAAGCTAGGAGCTTAAAGTAGGAGACGTGAGAGACCAGACTTGAAACTGGGAGCTTAAAGCAGGACACGAGAGAGACCGGACCTTAAACTGGGAGCTTAAAGCAGGAGACGAGAGAGAGCGGACCTTAAACTGGGAGCTTAAAGCAGGACGCGAGATAGACCAGACCTTAAACTGGGAGCTTAAAGCAGGACACGAGAGAGACTAGACCTTAAGGTAGGAGCTTAAAGAAGGACACGAGAGAGTACAGACCTTAAACTGGTAACTTAAATCAGGAGACGAGAGACACCAGACCTGAAGCTGGGAGCTAAAAGCAGGAGACGAGAGAGACCAGACCTTAAGCTAGGAGCTTAAAGCAGGACACGAGAGAGACTCGACCTGAAGCTAGGAACTTAAAGCAGGACACGAGAGAGACTAGACCTTAAACTGGGAGCTTAAAGCAGGAGACGAGAGAGACCAGACCTTAAACTGGGAGCTTAAATCAGGAGACGAGAGAGACCAGACCTTAAGCTAGGAGCTTAAAGCAGGAGCCGAGAGAGACCGGACCTTAAACTGGGAGCTTAAAGCAGGACACGAGAAAGACCAAACGTGAAGCTAGGAGCTTAAAGCAGGACACGAGAAAGACGAGACCTTAAACTAGGAGCTTAAAGCAGGACACGAGAGAGACAAGACCTCAAGCTAGGAGCTTAAAGCAGGAAACGAGAGAGATCAGACCTTAAGCTGGGAGCTTAAAACAGGAGACGAGAGAGACCAGACCTTAAGCTAGGAGCTTAAAGCAGGAGACGAGAGAGACCAGACCTTAAGCTAGGAGCTTAAAGCAGGAGAGGAGAGAGACCAGACCTTAAGCTAGGTGCTAAAATCAGGAGAGGAGAGAGACCGGACCTTAAACTGGGAGCTTAAAGCAGGACACGAGAAAGACCAAACCTGAAGCTAGGAGCTTAAAGCAGGAGACGAGAGAGACTAGACCTTAAGCTAGGAGCTTGAAGCAGGACACGAGAGAGACCAGACCTGAAGCTAGGAGCTTAAAGTAGGAGACGAGAGAGACCAGACTTGAAACTGGGAGCTTAAAGCAGGACACGAGAGAGACCGGACCTTAAACTGGGAGCTTAAAGCAGGAGACGAGACAGAGCTGACCTTAAACTGGGAATTTAAAGCAGGACACGCGATAGACCAGACCTTAAACTGTGAGCTTAAAGCAGAACACGAGAGAGTACAGACCTTAAACTGGTAACTTAAATCAGGAGATGAGAGACACCAGACCTGAAGCTGGGAGCTTAAAGCAGGAGACGAGAGAGACCAGACATTAAACTGGGAGCTAAAACAGGAGACGAGAGAGACCAGACCTTAAACTGGGAGCTTAAAGCAGGAGACGAGAGAGACCAGACATAAAACTGGGATCTAAAACCGGAGACGAGAGAGACCAGACCTTAAACTGGGAGCTTAAAGCAGGACATGAGAGAGACCAGACCTGAAGCTAGGAGCTTTAAGCAGGACATGAGAGAGACAAGACCTTAAACTAGGAGCTTAAAGCAGGACACGAGAGAGACAAGACCTTAAGCTAGGAGCTTAAAGCAGGAGACGAGAGAGATCAGACCTTAAGCTGGGAGCTTAAAACAGGAGAGGAGAGAGACCAGACCTTAAGCTAGGAGCTTAAAGCAGGAGACGAGAGAGACCAGACTTAAGCTAGGTGCTAAAATCAGGAGAGGAGAGAGACCGGACCTTAAACTGGGAGCTTAAAGCAGGACACGAGAAAGACCAAACGTGAAGCTTGGAGCTTAAAGCAGGACACGAGAGAGATTAGACCTTAAAATGGGAGCTTAAAGCAGGACATGAGAGAGAGCGGACCTTAAACTGGGAGCTTAAATCAGGACACGAGAGAGACCAGACATTAAGCTAGTAGCTTAAATCAGGAGAGGAGAGAGACCAGACCTTAAGCTGGGATCATAAAGCAGGACACGAGAGACCAGACCTTAAGCTTGGAGCTTAAAACAGGACACGAGAGAGACTCGACCTGAAGCTAAGAGCTTAAAGCAGGACACGAGAGAGTACAGACCTTAAACTGGTAACTTAAATCAGGAGACGAGAGAGACCAGACCTGAAATGGGAGCTTAAAGCAGGAGACGAGAGAGACCAGACCTTAAGCTAGGAGCTTAAAGAAGGACACGAGGGAGAGCGGACCTTAAACTAGGAGCTTAAATTAGGACACGAGAGAGACTAGACCTTGAACTAGGAGCTTAAAGCTGGACACGAGAGAGACCGGACCTTAAACTGGGAACTTAAATCAGGAGACGAGAGAGACCAGACCTTAAACTGGGAGCTTAAAGCAGGAGACGAGAGAGACCAGACCTTAAACTGGGAACTTAAATCAGGAGACGAGAGAGACCAGACCTTAAACTGGGAGCTTAAAGCAGTACACGAGAGAGACCGGACCTTAAACTGGGAGCTTAAAGCAGGACACGAGAGAGACCTGACCTTAAACTGGGAGCTTAAAGCAGGACACGAGAGAGACCGGACCTTAAACTGGGAGCTTAAAGCAGGACACGAGAGAGACCGGACCTTAAACTGGGAGCTTAAAGCAGGACACGAGAGAGACCAGACCTGAAGCTGGGAGCTAAAAGCAGGAGACGAGAGAGACCAGACCTTAAACTGGGAGCTTAAAGCAGGACACGAGAGAGAGCGGACCTTAAACTAGGAACTTAAATCAGGAGACGAGAGAGACCAGACCTTCAACTGGGAGCTTAAAGCAGGACACGAGAGAGACCAGACCTTAAACTGGGAGCTTAAAACAGGAGACGAGAGAGACCAGACCTTAAGCTAGGAGCTTAAATCAGGAGACGAGAGAGACCAGACCTTAAGCTAGGAGCTTAAAGCAGGAGAGGAGAGAGACCGGACCTTAAGCTAGGTGCTAAAATCAGGAAAGGAGAGAGACCGGACCTTGAACTGGGAGCTTAAAGCAGGACACGAGAAAGACCAAATCTGAAGCTAGGAGCTTAAAGCAGGAGACGAGAGAGACTAGACCTTAAGCTAGGAGCTTGAAGCATGACACGAGAGAGACCAGACCTGAAGCTAGGAGCTTAAAGTAGGAGACGTGAGAGACCAGACTTGAAACTGGGAGCTTAAAGCAGGACACGAGAGAGACCAGACCTTAAGCTAGGAGCTTAAAGCAGGACACGAGAGAGATCAGACCTTAAACTGGGAGCTTAAAACAGGAGACGAGAGAGACCAGACCTTAAGCTAGGAGCTTAAAGCAGGAGACGAGAGAGACCAGACCTTAAGCTAGGAGCTTAAAGCAGGAGAGGAGAGAGACCGGACCTTAAGCTAGGTGCTAAAATCAGGAGAGGAGAGAGACCGGACCTTAAACTGGGAGCTTAAAGCAGGACACGAGAAAGACCAAACCTGAAGCTAGGAGCTTAAAGCAGGAGACGAGAGAGACTAGACCTTAAGCTAGGAGCTTGAAGCATGACACGAGAGAGACCAGACCTGAAGCTAGGAGCTTAAAGTAGGAGACGTGAGAGACCAGACTTGAAACTGGGAGCTTAAAGCAGGACACGAGAGAGACCGGACCTTAAACTGGGAGCTTAAAGCAGGAGACGAGAGAGAGCGGACCTTAAACTGGGAGCTTAAAGCAGGACGCGAGATAGACCAGACCTTAAACTGGGAGCTTAAAGCAGGACACGAGAGAGACTAGACCTTAAGGTAGGAGCTTAAAGAAGGACACGAGAGAGTACAGACCTTAAACTGGTAACTTAAATCAGGAGACGAGAGACACCAGACCTGAAGCTGGGAGCTTAAAGCAGGAGACGAGAGAGACCAGACCTTAAGCTAGGAGCTTAAAGCAGGACACGAGAGAGACTCGACCTGAAGCTAGGAACTTAAAGCAGGACACGAGAGAGACTAGACCTTAAACTGGGAGCTTAAAGCAGGAGACGAGAGAGACCAGACCTTAAACTGGGAGCTTAAATCAGGAGACGAGAGAGACCAGACCTTAAGCTAGGAGCTTAAAGCAGGAGACGAGAGAGAGCGGACCTTAAACTAGGAGCTTAAAGCAGGACACAAGAGAGACTAGACCTTAAGCTAGGAGCTTAAAGCAGGAGACGAGAGAGACCAGACCTTAAACTGGGAGCTTAAATCAGGAGACGAGAGAGACCAGACCTTAAGCTAGGAGCTAAAATCAGGAGAGGAGAGAGACCGGACCTTAAACTGGGAGCTTAAAGCAGGACACGAGAAAGACCAAACGTGAAGCTAGGAGCTTAAAGCAGGACACGAGAGAGACGAGACCTTAAACTAGGAGCTTAAAGCAGGACACGAGAGAGACAAGACCTCAAGCTAGGAGCTTAAAGCAGGAAACGAGAGAGATCAGACCTTAAGCTGGGAGCTTAAAACAGGAGACGAGAGAGACCAGACCTTAAGCTAGGAGCTTAAAGCAGGAGACGAGAGAGACCAGACCTTAAGCTAGGAGCTTAAAGCAGGAGAGGAGAGAGACCAGACCTTAAGCTAGGTGCTAAAATCAGGAGAGGAGAGAGACCGGACCTTAAACTGGGAGCTTAAAGCAGGACACGAGAAAGACCAAACCTGAAGCTAGGAGCTTAAAGCAGGAGACGAGAGAGACTAGACCTTAAGCTAGGAGCTTGAAGCAGGACACGAGAGAGACCAGACCTGAAGCTAGGAGCTTAAAGTAGGAGACGAGAGAGACCAGACTTGAAACTGGGAGATTAAAGCAGGACACGAGAGAGACCGGACCTTAAACTGGGAGCTTAAAGCAGGAGACGAGACAGAGCTGACCTTAAACTGGGAATTTAAAGCAGGACACGCGATAGACCAGACCTTAAACTGTGAGCTTAAAGCAGAACACGAGAGAGTACAGACCTTAAACTGGTAACTTAAATCAGTAGACGAGAGACACCAGACCTGAAGCTGGGAGCTTAAAGCAGGAGACGAGAGAGACCAGACATTAAACTGGGAGCTAAAACCGGAGACGAGAGAGACCAGACCTTAAACTGGGAGCTTAAAGCAGGAGACGAGAGAGACCAGACATAAAACTGGGATCTAAAACCGGAGACGAGAGAGACCAGACCTTAAACTGGGAGCTTAAAGCAGGACACAAGAGAGACCAGACCTGAAGCTAGGAGCTTAAAGCAGGACATGAGAGAGACAAGACCTTAAACTAGGAGCTTAAAGCAGGACACGAGAGAGACTAGACCTTAAACTAGGAGCTTAAATTAGGACACGAGAGAGACTAGACCTTGAACTAGGAGCTTAAAGCTGGACACGAGAGAGACCGGACCTTAAACTGGGAACTTAAATCAGGAGACGAGAGAGACCAGACCTTAAACTGGGAGCTTAAAGCAGGAGACGAGAGAGACCAGACCTTAAACTGGGAACTTAAATCAGGAGACGAGAGAGACCAGACCTTAAACTGGGAGCTTAAAGCAGGACACGAGAGAGACTGGACCTTAAACTGGGAGCTTAAAGCAGGACACGAGAGAGACCGGACCTTAAACTGGGAGCTTAAAGCAGGACACGAGAGAGAGCGGACCTTAAACTGGGAGCTTAAAGCAGGAAACGAGAGAGACCGGACCGTAAACTGGGAGCTTAAAGCAGGACACGAGAGAGACCGAACCTTAAACTGGGAGCTTAAAGCAGGACACGAGAGAGACCAGAACTGAAGCTGGGAGCTAAAAGCAGGAGACGAGAGAGACCAGACCTTAAACTGGGAGCTTAAAGCAGGACACGAGAGAGAGCGGACCTTAAACTAGGAACTTAAATCAGGAGACGAGAGAGACCAGACCTTCAACTGGGAGCTTAAAGCAGGACACGAGAGAGACCAGACCTTAAGCTAGGAGCTTAAAGCAGGACACGAGAGAGATCAGACCTTAAACTGGGAGCTTAAAACAGGAGACGAGAGAGACCAGACCTTAAGCTAGGAGCTTAAAGCAGGAGACGAGAGAGACCAGACCTTAAGCTAGGAGCTTAAAGCAGGAGAGGAGAGAGACCGGACCTTAAGCTAGGTGCTAAAATCAGGAGAGGAGAGAGACCGGACCTTAAACTGGGAGCTTAAAGCAGGACACGAGAAAGACCAAACCTGAAGCTAGGAGCTTAAAGCAGGAGACGAGAGAGACTAGACCTTAAGCTAGGAGCTTGAAGCATGACACGAGAGAGACCAGACCTGAAGCTAGGAGCTTAAAGTAGGAGACGTGAGAGACCAGACTTGAAACTGGGAGCTTAAAGCAGGACACGAGAGAGACCGGACCTTAAACTGGGAGCTTAAAGCAGGAGACGAGAGAGAGCGGACCTTAAACTGGGAGCTTAAAGCAGGACGCGAGATAGACCAGACCTTAAACTGGGAGCTTAAAGCAGGACACGAGAGAGACTAGACCTTAAGGTAGGAGCTTAAAGAAGGACACGAGAGAGTACAGACCTTAAACTGGTAACTTAAATCAGGAGACGAGAGACACCAGACCTGAAGCTGGGAGCTTAAAGCAGGAGACGAGAGAGACCAGACCTTAAGCTAGGAGCTTAAAGCAGGACACGAGAGAGACTCGACCTGAAGCTAGGAACTTAAAGCAGGACACGAGAGAGACTAGACCTTAAACTGGGAGCTTAAAGCAGGAGACGAGAGAGACCAGACCTTAAACTGGGAGCTTAAATCAGGAGACGAGAGAGACCAGACCTTAAGCTAGGAGCTTAAAGCAGGAGACGAGAGAGAGCGGACCTTAAACTAGGAGCTTAAAGCAGGACACAAGAGAGACTAGACCTTAAGCTAGGAGCTTAAAGCAGGAGACGAGAGAGACCAGACCTTAAACTGGGAGCTTAAATCAGGAGACGAGAGAGACCAGACCTTAAGCTAGGAGCTAAAATCAGGAGAGGAGAGAGACCGGACCTTAAACTGGGAGCTTAAAGCAGGACACGAGAAAGACCAAACGTGAAGCTAGGAGCTTAAAGCAGGACACGAGAGAGACGAGACCTTAAACTAGGAGCTTAAAACAGGACACGAGAGAGACAAGACCTCAAGCTAGGAGCTTAAAGCAGGAAACGAGAGAGATCAGACCTTAAGCTGGGAGCTTAAAACAGGAGACGAGAGAGACCAGACCTTAAGCTAGGAGCTTAAAGCAGGAGACGAGAGAGACCAGACCTTAAGCTAGGAGCTTAAAGCAGGAGAGGAGAGAGACCAGACCTTAAGCTAGGTGCTAAAATCAGGAGAGGAGAGAGACCGGACCTTAAACTGGGAGCTTAAAGCAGGACACGAGAAAGACCAAACCTGAAGCTAGGAGCTTAAAGCAGGAGACGAGAGAGACTAGACCTTAAGCTAGGAGCTTGAAGCAGGACACGAGAGAGACCAGACCTGAAGCTAGGAGCTTAAAGTAGGAGACGAGAGAGACCAGACTTGAAACTGGGAGATTAAAGCAGGACACGAGAGAGACCGGACCTTAAACTGGGAGCTTAAAGCAGGAGACGAGACAGAGCTGACCTTAAACTGGGAATTTAAAGCAGGACACGCGATAGACCAGACCTTAAACTGTGAGCTTAAAGCAGAACACGAGAGAGTACAGACCTTAAACTGGTAACTTAAATCAGGAGACGAGAGACACCAGACCTGAAGCTGGGAGCTTAAAGCAGGAGACGAGAGAGAACAGACATTAAACTGGGAGCTAAAACAGGAGACGAGAGAGACCAGACCTTAAACTGGGAGCTTAAAGCAGGAGACGAGAGAGACCAGACATAAAACTGGGATCTAAAACCGGAGACGAGAGAGACCAGACCTTAAACTGGGAGCTTAAAGCAGGACATGAGAGAGACCAGACCTGAAGCTAGGAGCTTAAAGCAGGACATGAGAGAGACAAGACCTTAAACTAGGAGCTTAAAGCAGGACACGAGAGAGACAAGACCTTAAGCTAGGAGCTTAAAGCAGGAGACGAGAGAGATCAGACCTTAAGCTGGGAGCTTAAAACAGGAGAGGAGAGAGACCAGACCTTAAGCTAGGAGCTTAAAGCAGGAGACGAGAGAGACCAGACTTAAGCTAGGTGCTAAAATCAGGAGAGGAGAGAGACCGGACCTTAAACTGGGAGCTTAAAGCAGGACACGAGAAAGACCAAACGTGAAGCTTGGAGCTTAAAGCAGGACACGAGAGAGATTAGACCTTAAAATAGGAGCTTAAAGCAGGACATGAGAGAGAGCGGACCTTAAACTGGGAGCTTAAATCAGGACACGAGAGAGACCAGACATTAAGCTAGTAGCTTAAATCAGGAGAGGAGAGAGACCAGACCTTAAGCTGGGATCATAAAGCAGGACACGAGAGACCAGACCTTAAGCTTGGAGCTTAAAACAGGACACGAGAGAGACTCGACCTGAAGCTAAGAGCTTAAAGCAGGACACGAGAGAGTACAGACCTTAAACTGGTAACTTAAATCAGGAGACGAGAGAGACCAGACCTGAAATGGGAGCTTAAAGCAGGAGACGAGAGAGACCAGACCTTAAGCTAGGAGCTTAAAGCAGGAGACGAGAGAGACCAGACCTTAAGCTAGGAGCTTAAAGCAGGACACGAGAGAGAACAGACCTTAAACTGTTAACTTAAATCAAGAGACGAGAGAGACCAGACCTGAAACAAGGAGCTTAAAGCAGGAGACGAGAGAGACCAGACATTAAACTGGGAGCTTAAAGAAGGACACGAGGGAGAGCGGACCTTAAACTAGGAGCTTAAATTAGGACACGAGAGAGACTAGACCTTAAACTAGGAGCTTAAATTAGGACACGAGAGAGACTAGACCTTGAACTAGGAGCTTAAAGCTGGACACGAGAGAGACCGGACCTTAAACTGGGAACTTAAATCAGGAGACGAGAGAGACCAGACCTTAAACTGGGAGCTTAAAGCAGGAGACGAGAGAGACCAGACCTTAAACTGGGAACTTAAATCAGGAGACGAGAGAGACCAGACCTTAAACTGGGAGCTTAAAGCAGGAGACGAGAGAGACCAGACATAAAACTGGGATCTAAAACCGGAGACGAGAGAGACCAGACCTTAAACTGGGAGCTTAAAGCAGGACACAAGAGAGACCAGACCTGAAGCTAGGAGCTTAAAGCAGGACATGAGAGAGACAAGACCTTAAACTAGGAGCTTAAAGCAGGACACGAGAGAGACTAGACCTTAAACTAGGAGCTTAAATTAGGACACGAGAGAGACTAGACCTTGAACTAGGAGCTTAAAGCTGGACACGAGAGAGACCGGACCTTAAACTGGGAACTTAAATCAGGAGACGAGAGAGACCAGACCTTAAACTGGGAGCTTAAAGCAGGAGACGAGAGAGACCAGACCTTAAACTGGGAACTTAAATCAGGAGACGAGAGAGACCAGACCTTAAACTGGGAGCTTAAAGCAGGACACGAGAGAGACTGGACCTTAAACTGGGAGCTTAAAGCAGGACACGAGAGAGACCGGACCTTAAACTGGGAGCTTAAAGCAGGACACGAGAGAGAGCGGACCTTAAACTGGGAGCTTAAAGCAGGAAACGAGAGAGACCGGACCGTAAACTGGGAGCTTAAAGCAGGACACGAGAGAGACCGAACCTTAAACTGGGAGCTTAAAGCAGGACACGAGAGAGACCAGAACTGAAGCTGGGAGCTAAAAGCAGGAGACGAGAGAGACCAGACCTTAAACTGGGAGCTTAAAGCAGGACACGAGAGAGAGCGGACCTTAAACTAGGAACTTAAATCAGGAGACGAGAGAGACCAGACCTTCAACTGGGAGCTTAAAGCAGGACACGAGAGAGACCAGACCTTAAGCTAGGAGCTTAAAGCAGGACACGAGAGAGATCAGACCTTAAACTGGGAGCTTAAAACAGGAGACGAGAGAGACCAGACCTTAAGCTAGGAGCTTAAAGCAGGAGACGAGAGAGACCAGACCTTAAGCTAGGAGCTTAAAGCAGGAGAGGAGAGAGACCGGACCTTAAGCTAGGTGCTAAAATCAGGAGAGGAGAGAGACCGGACCTTAAACTGGGAGCTTAAAGCAGGACACGAGAAAGACCAAACCTGAAGCTAGGAGCTTAAAGCAGGAGACGAGAGAGACTAGACCTTAAGCTAGGAGCTTGAAGCATGACACGAGAGAGACCAGACCTGAAGCTAGGAGCTTAAAGTAGGAGACGTGAGAGACCAGACTTGAAACTGGGAGCTTAAAGCAGGACACGAGAGAGACCGGACCTTAAACTGGGAGCTTAAAGCAGGAGACGAGAGAGAGCGGACCTTAAACTGGGAGCTTAAAGCAGGACGCGAGATAGACCAGACCTTAAACTGGGAGCTTAAAGCAGGACACGAGAGAGACTAGACCTTAAGGTAGGAGCTTAAAGAAGGACACGAGAGAGTACAGACCTTAAACTGGTAACTTAAATCAGGAGACGAGAGACACCAGACCTGAAGCTGGGAGCTTAAAGCAGGAGACGAGAGAGACCAGACCTTAAGCTAGGAGCTTAAAGCAGGACACGAGAGAGACTCGACCTGAAGCTAGGAACTTAAAGCAGGACACGAGAGAGACTAGACCTTAAACTGGGAGCTTAAAGCAGGAGACGAGAGAGACCAGACCTTAAACTGGGAGCTTAAATCAGGAGACGAGAGAGACCAGACCTTAAGCTAGGAGCTTAAAGCAGGAGACGAGAGAGAGCGGACCTTAAACTAGGAGCTTAAAGCAGGACACAAGAGAGACTAGACCTTAAGCTAGGAGCTTAAAGCAGGAGACGAGAGAGACCAGACCTTAAACTGGGAGCTTAAATCAGGAGACGAGAGAGACCAGACCTTAAGCTAGGAGCTAAAATCAGGAGAGGAGAGAGACCGGACCTTAAACTGGGAGCTTAAAGCAGGACACGAGAAAGACCAAACGTGAAGCTAGGAGCTTAAAGCAGGACACGAGAGAGACGAGACCTTAAACTAGGAGCTTAAAACAGGACACGAGAGAGACAAGACCTCAAGCTAGGAGCTTAAAGCAGGAAACGAGAGAGATCAGACCTTAAGCTGGGAGCTTAAAACAGGAGACGAGAGAGACCAGACCTTAAGCTAGGAGCTTAAAGCAGGAGACGAGAGAGACCAGACCTTAAGCTAGGAGCTTAGAGCAGGAGAGGAGAGAGACCAGACCTTAAGCTAGGTGCTAAAATCAAGAGAGGAGAGAGACCGGACCTTAAACTGGGAGCTTAAAGCAGGACACGAGAAAGACCAAACCTGAAGCTAGGAGCTTAAAGCAGGAGACGAGAGAGACTAGACCTTAAGCTAGGAGCTTGAAGCAGGACACGAGAGAGACCAGACCTGAAGCTAGGAGCTTAAAGTAGGAGACGAGAGAGACCAGACTTGAAACTGGGAGATTAAAGCAGGACACGAGAGAGACCGGACCTTAAACTGGGAGCTTAAAGCAGGAGACGAGACAGAGCTGACCTTAAACTGGGAATTTAAAGCAGGACACGCGATAGACCAGACCTTAAACTGTGAGCTTAAAGCAGAACACGAGAGAGTACAGACCTTAAACTGGTAACTTAAATCAGGAGACGAGAGACACCAGACCTGAAGCTGGGAGCTTAAAGCAGGAGACGAGAGAGACCAGACATTAAACTGGGAGCTAAAACAGGAGACGAGAGAGACCAGACCTTAAACTGGGAGCTTAAAGCAGGAGACGAGAGAGACCAGACATAAAACTGGGATCTAAAACCGGAGACGAGAGAGACCAGACCTTAAACTGGGAGCTTAAAGCAGGACATGAGAGAGACCAGACCTGAAGCTAGGAGCTTAAAGCAGGACATGAGAGAGACAAGACCTTAAACTAGGAGCTTAAAGCAGGACACGAGAGAGACAAGACCTTAAGCTAGGAGCTTAAAGCAGGAGACGAGAGAGATCAGACCTTAAGCTGGGAGCTTAAAACAGGAGAGGAGAGAGACCAGACCTTAAGCTAGGAGCTTAAAGCAGGAGACGAGAGAGACCAGACTTAAGCTAGGTGCTAAAATCAGGAGAGGAGAGAGACCGGACCTTAAACTGGGAGCTTAAAGCAGGACACGAGAAAGACCAAACGTGAAGCTTGGAGCTTAAAGCAGGACACGAGAGAGATTAGACCTTAAAATGGGAGCTTAAAGCAGGACATGAGAGAGAGCGGACCTTAAACTGGGAGCTTAAATCAGGACACGAGAGAGACCAGACATTAAGCTAGTAGCTTAAATCAGGAGAGGAGAGAGACCAGACCTTAAGCTGGGATCATAAAGCAGGACACGAGAGACCAGACCTTAAGCTTGGAGCTTAAAACAGGACACGAGAGAGACTCGACCTGAAGCTAAGAGCTTAAAGCAGGACACGAGAGACTACAGACCTTAAACTGGTAACTTAAATCAGGAGACGAGAGAGACCAGACCTGAAATGGGAGCTTAAAGCAGGAGACGAGAGAGACCAGACCTTAAGCTAGGAGCTTAAAGCAGGAGACGAGAGAGACCAGACCTTAAGCTAGGAGCTTAAAGCAGGACACGAGAGAGAACAGACCTTAAACTGGTAACTTAAATCAAGAGACGAGAGAGACCAGACCTGAAACAAGGAGCTTAAAGCAGGAGACGAGAGAGACCAGACATTAAACTGGGAGCTTAAAGAAGGACACGAGGGAGAGCGGACCTTAAACTAGGAGCTTAAATTAGGACACGAGAGAGACTAGACCTTAAACTAGGAGCTTAAATTAGGACACGAGAGAGACTAGACCTTGAACTAGGAGCTTAAAGCTGGACACGAGAGAGACCGGACCTTAAACTGGGAACTTAAATCAGGAGACGAGAGAGACCAGACCTTAAACTGGGAGCTTAAAGCAGGAGACGAGAGAGACCAGACCTTAAACTGGGAACTTAAATCAGGAGACGAGAGAGACCAGACCTTAAACTGGGAGCTTAAAGCAGTACACGAGAGAGACCGGACCTTAAACTGGGAGCTTAAAGCAGGACACGAGAGAGACCGGACCTTAAACTTGGAGCTTAAAGCAGGACACGAGTGAGACCGGACCTTAAACTGGGAGCTTAAAGCAGGACACGAGAGAGACCGGACCTTAAACTGGGAGCTTAAAGCAGGACACGAGAGAGACCAGACCTGAAGCTGGGAGCTAAAAGCAGGAGACGAGAGAGACCAGACCTTAAACTGGGAGCTTAAAGCAGGACACGAGAGAGAGCGGACCTTAAACTAGGAACTTAAATCAGGAGACGAGAGAGACCAGACCTTCAACTGGGAGCTTAAAGCAGGACACGAGAGAGACCAGACCTTAAACTGGGAGCTTAAAACAGGAGACGAGAGAGACCAGACCTTAAGCTAGGAGCTTAAATCAGGAGACGAGAGAGACCAGACCTTAAGCTAGGAGCTTAAAGCAGGAGAGGAGAGAGACCGGACCTT
Organism: Pristiophorus japonicus; assembly: GCF_044704955.1. Classification (NCBI taxonomy): domain Eukaryota; kingdom Metazoa; phylum Chordata; class Chondrichthyes; family Pristiophoridae; genus Pristiophorus; species Pristiophorus japonicus. The sequence continues at coordinate 118,381 of NW_027254677.1, read as the reverse complement.
AAGCTAGGTGCTAAAATCAGGAAAGGAGAGAGACCGGACCTTGAACTGGGAGCTTAAAGCAGGACACGAGAAAGACCAAATCTGAAGCTAGGAGCTTAAAGCAGGAGACGAGAGAGACTAGACCTTAAGCTAGGAGCTTGAAGCATGACACGAGAGAGACCAGACCTGAAGCTAGGAGCTTAAAGTAGGAGACGTGAGAGACCAGACTTGAAACTGGGAGCTTAAAGCAGGACACGAGAGAGACCGGACCTTAAACTGGGAGCTTAAAGCAGGAGACGAGAGAGAGCGGACCTTAAACTGGGAGCTTAAAGCAGGACGCGAGATAGACCAGACCTTAAACTGGGAGCTTAAAGCAGGACACGAGAGAGACTAGACCTTAAGCCAGGAGCTTAAAGCAGGACACGAGAGAGATCAGACCTTAAACTGGGAGCTTAAAACAGGAGACGAGAGAGACCAGACCTTAAGCTAGGAGCTTAAAGCAGGACACGAGAGAGATCAGACCTTAAACTGGGAGCTTAAAACAGGAGACGAGAGAGACCAGACCTTAAGCTAGGAGCTTAAAGCAGGAGACGAGAGAGACCAGACTTAAGCTAGGTGCTAAAATCAGGAGAGGAGAGAGACCGGACCTTAAACTGGGAGCTTAAAGCAGGACACGAGAAAGACCAAACGTGAAGCTAGGAGCTTAAAGCAGGACACGAGAGAGACTAGACCTTAAACTGGGAGCTTAAAGCAGGACATGAGAGAGAGCGGACCTTAAACTGGAGCTTAAATCAGGACACGAGAGAGACCAAACCTTAAGCTAGGTGCTTAAATCAGGAGAGGAGAGAGACCAGACCTTAAGCTGGGATCATAAAGCAGGACACGAGAGACCAGACCTTAAGCTTGGAGCTTAAAACAGGACACGAGAGAGACTCGACCTGAAGCTAGGAGCTTAAAGCAGGACACGAGAGAGTACAGACCTTAAACTGGTAACTTAAATCAGGAGACGAGAGAGACCAGACCTGAAGCTGGGAGCTTAAAGCAGGAGACGAGAGAGACCAGACCTTAAGCTAGGAGCTTAAAGAAGGACACGAGAGAGACTCGACCTGAAGCTAGGAACTTAAAGCAGGACACGAGAGAGACTAGACCTTTAACTGGGAGCTTAAAGCAGGAGACGAGAGAGTCCAGACCTTAAACTGGGAGCTTAAAGCAGGACACGAGAGAGACCAGACCTGAAGCTGGGAGCTTAAAGCAGGAGACGAGAGAGACCAGACCTTAAGCTAGGAGCTTAAAGAAGGACACGAGAGAGACTCGACCTGAAGCTAGGAACTTAAAGCAGGACACGAGAGAGACTAGACCTTAAACTGGGAGCTTAAAGCAGCAGACGAGAGAGTCCAGACCTTAAACTGGGAACTTAAAGCAGGACACGAGAGAGACCAGACCTTAAACTGGGAGCTTAAATCAGGAGACGAGAGAGACCAGACCTTAAGCTAGGAGTAGAAAGCAGGACACGAGAGAGACCACATCTTGAACTGGGAGCTTAAATCAGGAGACGAGAGTGACCAGACCTTAAACTGGGATCTTAAAGCAGGAGAGGAGAGAGTCCGGACCTTAAACTGGGAGCTTAAAGCAGGACACGACAAGAGACCAGACCTTAAACTGGGAGCTTAAAGCAGGACACAAGAGAGACCAGACCTTAAGCGTAGAGCTTAAAGCAGGACACGAGAGAGAGCGGACCTTAAACTAGGAGCTTAAATCAGGACACGAGAGATACCAGACCTTAAGCTAGGAGCTTAAAGCAGGACACGAGAGAGACCAGATCTGAAACTGGGAGCTTAAAGCATTAGACAAGAGAGACCAGACCTTAAACTGGGAGCTTAAAGCAGGAGACGAGAGAGACCAGACCTTAAGCTAGGAGCTTAAAGCAGGACACGAGAGAGAACAGACCTTAAACTAGGAGCTTAAATTAGGACACGAGAGAGACTAGACCTTAAACTAGGAGCTTAAATTAGGACACGAGAGAGACTAGACCTTCAGCTAGGAGTTTAAAGCAGGACATGAGAGAGAGGCGACCTTAAACTAGGAGCTTAAATCAGGAGACGAGGGAGACCAGACATTAAGCTAGGAGCTTAAAGCAGGAGAAGAGAGAGACCGGACCTTAAACTAGGAGCTTAAAGCAGGAGACGAGAAAGACCAAACCTGAAGCTAGGAGCTTAAAGCAGGACACGAGAGAGACTAGACCTTAAGCTAGGAGCTTAAAGCTGGACACGAGAGAGACCGGACCTTAAACTGGGAACTTAAATCAGGAGACGAGAGAGACCAGACCTTAAACTGGGAGCTTAAAGCAGGACACGAGAGAGACCGGACCTTAAACTGGGAGCTTAAAGCAGGACACGAGAGAGACCAGACCTGAAGCTGGGAGCTTAAAGCAGGAGACGAGAGAGACCAGACCTTAAACTGGGAGCTTAAAGCAGGACACGAGAGAGAGCGGACCTTAAACTAGGAACTTAAATCAGGAGACGACAGAGACCAGACCTTCAACTGGGAGCTTAAAGCAGGACACGAGAGAGACCAGACCTTAAGCTAGGAGCTTAAAGCAGGACACGAGAGAGAGCGGAACTTAAACTGGGAGCTTAAAGCAGGAGACGAGAGAGACCAGACCTTAAGCTAGGAGCTTAAAGCAGGAGACGAGAGAGACCAGACCTTAAGCTAGGAGCTTAAAGCAGGAGAGGAAAGAGACCAGACCTTAAGCTAGGTGCTAAAATCAGGAGAGGAGAGAGACCGGACCTTAAACTGGGAGCTTAAAGCAGGACACGAGAAAGACCAAACCTGAAGCTAGGAGCTTAAAGCAGGAGACGAGAGAGACTAGACCTTAAGCTAGGAGTTTGAAGCAGGACACGAGAGAGACCAGACCTGAAGCTAGGAGCTTAAAGTAGGAGACGAGAGAGACCAGACTTGAAACTGGGAGCTTAAAGCAGGATACGAGAGAGACCGGACCTTAAACTGGGAGCTTAAAGCAGGAGACGAGACAGACCTGACCTTAAACTGGGAATTTAACGCAGGACACGAGATAGACCAGACCTTAAACTGGGAGCTTAATGCAGGACACGAGAGAGTACAGACCTTAAACTGGTAACTTAAATCAGGAGACGAGAGACACCAGACCTGAAGCTGGGAGCTTAAAGCAGGAGACGAGAGAGACCAGACATTAAACTGGGAGCTAAAACAGGAGACGAGAGAGACCAGACCTTAAACTGGGAGCTTAAAGCAGGAGACGAGAGAGACCAGACCATAAACTGGGAGCTTAAAGCAGTACACGAGAGAGACCGGACCTTAAACTGGGAGCTAAAAGCAGGACACGAGAGAGACCGGACCTTAAACTGGGAGCTTAAAGCAGGACACGAGAGAGAGCGGACCTTAAACTGGGAGCTTAAAGCAGGACACGAGAGAGAGCGGACCTTAAACTGGGAGCTTAAAGCAGGACACGAGAGAGACCGGACCTTAAACTGGGAGCTTAAAGCAGGACACGAGAGAGACCGGACCTTAAACTGGGAGCTTAAAGCAGGACACGAGAGAGACCGGACCTTAAACTGGGAGCATAAAGCAGGACACGAGAGAGACCAGACCTTAAACTGGGAGCTTAAAGCAGGACACGAGAGAGAGCGGACCTTAAACTAGGAACTTAAATCAGGAGACGAGAGAGACCAGACCTTCAACTGGGAGCTTAAAGCAGGACACGAGAGAGACCAGACCTTAAGCTAGGAGCTTAAAGCAGGACACGAGAGAGAGCGGACCTTAAACTGGGAGCTTAAAACAGGAGAGGTGAGAGACCAGACCTTAAGCTAGGAGCTTAAAGCAGGAGACGAGAGAGACCAGACTTAAGCTAGGTGCTAAAATCAGGAGAGGAGAGAGACCGGACCTTAAACTGGGAGCTTAAAGCAGAACACGAGAAAGACCAAACGTGAAGCTTGGAGCTTAAAGCAGGACACGAGAGAGACTAGACCTTAAAATGGGAGCTTAAAGCAGGACATGAGAGAGAGCGGACCTTAAACTGGGAGCTTAAATCAGGACACGAGAGAGACCAGACCTGAAGCAGGGAGCTTAAAGCAGGAGACGAGAGAGACCAGACATTAAACTGGGAGCTTAAAGAAGGACACGAGGGAGAGCGGACCTTAAACTAGGAGCTTAAATTAGGACACGAGAGAGACTAGACCTTAAACTAGGAGCTTAAATTAGGACACGAGAGAGACTAGACCTTGAACTAGGAGCTTAAAGCTGGACACGAGAGAGACCGGACCTTAAACTGGGAACTTAAATCAGGAGACGAGAGAGACCAGACCTTAAACTGGGAGCTTAAAGCAGGAGACGAGAGAGACCAGACCTTAAACTGGGAACTTAAATCAGGAGACGAGAGAGACCAGACCTTAAACTGGGAGCTTAAAGCAGGACACGAGAGAGACTGGACCTTAAACTGGGAGCTTAAAGCAGGACACGAGAGAGACCGGACCTTAAACTGGGAGCTTAAAGCAGGACACGAGAGAGAGCGGACCTTAAACTGGGAGCTTAAAGCAGGAAACGAGAGAGACCGGACCGTAAACTGGGAGCTTAAAGCAGGACACGAGAGAGACCGGACCTTAAACTGGGAGCTTAAAGCAGGACACGAGAGAGACCAGAACTGAAGCTGGGAGCTAAAAGCAGGAGACGAGAGAGACCAGACCTTAAACTGGGAGCTTAAAGCAGGACACGAGAGAGAGCGGACCTTAAACTAGGAACTTAAATCAGGAGACGAGAGAGACCAGACCTTCAACTGGGAGCTTAAAGCAGGACACGAGAGAGACCAGACCTTAAGCTAGGAGCTTAAAGCAGGACACGAGAGAGATCAGACCTTAAACTGGGAGCTTAAAACAGGAGACGAGAGAGACCAGACCTTAAGCTAGGAGCTTAAAGCAGGAGACGAGAGAGACCAGACCTTAAGCTAGGAGCTTAAAGCAGGAGAGGAGAGAGACCGGACCTTAAGCTAGGTGCTAAAATCAGGAGAGGAGAGAGACCGGACCTTAAACTGGGAGCTTAAAGCAGGACACGAGAAAGACCAAACCTGAAGCTAGGAGCTTAAAGCAGGAGACGAGAGAGACTAGACCTTAAGCTAGGAGCTTGAAGCATGACACGAGAGAGACCAGACCTGAAGCTAGGAGCTTAAAGTAGGAGACGTGAGAGACCAGACTTGAAACTGGGAGCTTAAAGCAGGACACGAGAGAGACCGGACCTTAAACTGGGAGCTTAAAGCAGGAGACGAGAGAGAGCGGACCTTAAACTGGGAGCTTAAAGCAGGACGCGAGATAGACCAGACCTTAAACTGGGAGCTTAAAGCAGGACACGAGAGAGACTAGACCTTAAGGTAGGAGCTTAAAGAAGGACACGAGAGAGTACAGACCTTAAACTGGTAACTTAAATCAGGAGACGAGAGACACCAGACCTGAAGCTGGGAGCTTAAAGCAGGAGACGAGAGAGACCAGACCTTAAGCTAGGAGCTTAAAGCAGGAAACGAGAGAGATCAGACCTTAAGCTGGGAGCTTAAAATAGGAGACGAGAGAGACCAGACCTTAAGCTAGGAGCTTAAAGCAGGAGACGAGAGAGACCAGACCTTAAGCTAGGAGCTTAAAGCAGGAGAGGAGAGAGACCAGACCTTAAGCTAGGTGCTAAAATCAGGAGAGGAGAGAGACCGGACCTTAAACTGGGAGCTTAAAGCAGGACACGAGAAAGACCAAACCTGAAGCTAGGAGCTTAAAGCAGGAGACGAGAGAGACTAGACCTTAAGCTAGGAGCTTGAAGCAGGACACGAGAGAGACCAGACCTGAAGCTAGGAGCTTAAAGTAGGAGACGAGAGAGACCAGACTTGAAACTGGGAGATTAAAGCAGGACACGAGAGAGACCGGACCTTAAACTGGGAGCTTAAAGCAGGAGACGAGACAGAGCTGACCTTAAACTGGGAATTTAAAGCAGGACACGCGATAGACCAGACCTTAAACTGGGAGCTGAAAGCAGAACACGAGAGAGTACAGACCTTAAACTGGTAACTTAAATCAGGAGACGAGAGACACCAGACCTGAAGCTGGGAGCTTAAAGCAGGAGACGAGAGAGACCAGACATTAAACTGGGAGCTAAAACAGGAGACGAGAGAGACCAGACCTTAAACTGGGAGCTTAAAGCAGGAGACGAGAGAGACCAGACATAAAACTGGGTTCTAAAACCGGAGACGAGAGAGACCAGACCTTAAACTGGGAGCTTAAAGCAGGACACGAGAGAGACCAGACCTGAAGCTAGGAGCTTAAAGCAGGACATGAGAGAGACAAGACCTTAAACTAGGAGCTTAAAGCAGGACACGAGAGAGACAAGACCTTAAGCTAGGAGCTTAAAGCAGGAGACGAGAGAGATCAGACCTTAAGCTGGGAGCTTAAAACAGGAGAGGAGAGAGACCAGACCTTAAGCTAGGAGCTTAAAGCAGGAGACGAGAGAGACCAGACTTAAGCTAGGTGCTAAAATCAGGAGAGGAGACAGACCGGACCTTAAACTGGGAGCTTAAAGCAGGACACGAGAAAGACCAAACGTGAAGCTTGGAGCTTAAAGCAGGACACGAGAGAGATTAGACCTTAAAATGGGAGCTTAAAGCAGGACATGAGAGAGAGCGGACCTTAAACTGGGAGCTTAAATCAGGACACGAGAGAGACCAGACCTTAAGCTAGTAGCTTAAATCAGGAGAGGAGAGAGACCAGACCTTAAGCTGGGATCATAAAGCAGGACACGAGAGACCAGATCTTAAGCTTGGAGCTTAAAACAGGACACGAGAGAGACTCGACCTGAAGCTAAGAGCTTAAAGCAGGACACGAGAGAGTACAGACCTTAAACTGGTAACTTAAATCAGGAGACGAGAGAGACCAGACCTGAAGCTGGGAGCTTAAAGCAGGAGACGAGAGAGACCAGACCTTAAGCTAGGAGCTTAAAGCAGGAGACGAGAGAGACGAGACCTTAAGCTAGGAGCTTAAATCAGGACACGAGAGAGAACAGACCTTAAACTGGTAACTTAAATCAAGAGACGAGGGAGACCAGACCAGAAGCAGGGAGCTTAAAGCAGGAGACGAGAGAGACCAGACATTAAACTGGGAGCTTAAAGAAGGACACGAGGGAGAGCGGACCTTAAACTAGGAGCTTAAATTAGGACACGAGAGAGACTAGACCTTAAACTAGGAGCTTAAATTAGGACACGAGAGAGACTAGACCTTGAACTAGGAGCTTAAAGCTGGACACGAGAGAGACCGGACCTTAAACTGGGAACTTAAATCAGGAGACGAGAGAGACCAGACCTTAAACTGGGAGCTTAAAGCAGGAGACGAGAGAGACCAGACCTTAAACTGGGAGCTTAAAGCAGTACACGAGAGAGACCGGACCTTAAACTGGGAGCTTAAAGCAGGACACGAGAGAGACCGGACCTTAAACTGGGAGCTTAAAGCAGGACACGAGAGAGAGCGGACCTTAAACTGGGAGCTTAAAGCAGGACACGAGAGAGACCGGACCTTAAACTGGGAGCTTAAAGCAGGACACGAGAGAGACCAGACCTGAAGCTGGGAGCTAAAAGCAGGAGACGAGAGAGACCAGACCTTAAACTGGGAGCTTAAAGCAGGACACGAGAGAGAGCGGACCTTAAACTAGGAACTTAAATCAGGAGACGAGAGAGACCAGACCTTCAACTGGGAGCTTAAAGCAGGACACGAGAGAGACCAGACCTTAAACTGGGAGCTTAAAACAGGAGACGAGAGAGACCAGACCTTAAGCTAGGAGCTTAAAGCAGGAGACGAGAGAGACCAGACCTTAAGCTAGGAGCTTAAAGCAGGAGAGGAGAGAGACCGGACCTTAAGCTAGGTGCTAAAATCAGGAGAGGAGAGAGACCGGACCTTGAACTGGCAGCTTAAAGCAGGACACGAGAAAGACCAAATCTGAAGCTAGGAGCTTAAAGCAGGAGACGAGAGAGACTAGACCTTAAGCTAGGAGCTTGAAGCATGACACGAGAGAAACCAGACCTGAAGCTAGGAGCTTAAAGTAGGAGACGTGAGAGACCAGACTTGAAACTGGGAGCTTAAAGCAGGACACGAGAGAGACCGGACCTTAAACTGGGAGCTTAAAGCAGGAGACGAGAGAGAGCGGACCTTAAACTGGGAGCTTAAAGCAGGACGCGAGATAGACCAGACCTTAAACTGGGAGCTTAAAGCAGGACACGAGAGAGACTAGACCTTAAGCCAGGAGCTTAAAGCAGGACACGAGAGAGATCAGACCTTAAACTGGGAGCTTAAAACAGGAGACGAGAGAGACCAGACCTTAAGCTAGGAGCTTAAAGCAGGACACGAGAGAGATCAGACCTTAAACTGGGAGCTTAAAACAGGAGACGAGAGAGACCAGACCTTAAGCTAGGAGCTTAAAGCAGGAGACGAGAGAGACCAGACTTAAGCTAGGTGCTAAAATCAGGAGAGGAGAGAGACCGGACCTTAAACTGGGAGCTTAAAGCAGGACACGAGAAAGACCAAACGTGAAGCTAGGAGCTTAAAGCAGGACACGAGAGAGACTAGACCTTAAACTGGGAGCTTAAAGCAGGACATGAGAGAGAGCGGACCTTAAACTGGAGCTTAAATCAGGACACGAGAGAGACCAAACCTTAAGCTAGGTGCTTAAATCAGGAGAGGAGAGAGACCAGACCTTAAGCTTGGAGCTTAAAACAGGACACGAGAGAGACTCGACCTGAAGCTAGGAGCTTAAAGCAGGACACGAGAGAGTACAGACCTTAAACTGGTAACTTAAATCAGGAGACGAGAGAGACCAGACCTGAAGCTGGGAGCTTAAAGCAGGAGACGAGAGAGACCAGACCTTAAGCTAGGAGCTTAAAGAAGGACACGAGAGAGACTCGACCTGAAGCTAGGAACTTAAAGCAGGACACGAGAGAGACTAGACCTTAAACTGGGAGCTTAAAGCAGGAGACGAGAGAGTCCAGACCTTAAACTGGGAGCTTAAAGCAGGACACGAGAGAGACCAGACCTTAAACTGGGAGCTTAAATCAGGAGACGAGAGAGTCCAGACCTTAAACTGGGAGCTTAAAGCAGGACACGAGAGAGACCAGACCTTAAACTGGGAGCTTAAATCAGGAGACGAGAGAGACCAGACCTTAAGCTAGGAGTAGAAAGCAGGACACGAGAGAGACCACATCTTGAACTGGGAGCTTAAATCAGGAGAAGAGGGTGACCAGACCTTAAACTGGGATCTTAAAGCAGGAGAGGAGAGAGTCCGGACCTTAAACTGGGAGCTTAAAGCAGGACAGGACAAGAGACCAGACCTTAAACTGGGAACTTAAAGCAGGAGACGAGTGAGAACGGACCTTAAACTGGGAGCTTAAAGAAGGACACGAGAGAGACCGGACCTTAAACTGGGAGCTTAAAGCAGGACACAAGAGAGACCAGACCTTAAGCGTGGAGCTTAAAGCAGGACACGAGAGAGAGCGGACCTTAAACTAGGAGCTTAAATCAGGACACGAGAGAGACCAGACCTTAAGCTAGGAGCTTAAAGCAGGACACGAGAGAGACCAGATCTGAAACTGGGAGCTTAAAGCATTAGACAAGAGAGACCAGACCTTAAACTGGGAGCTTAAAGCAGGAGACGAGAGAGACCAGACCTTAAGCTAGGAGCTTAAAGCAGGACACGAGAGAGAACAGACCTTAAACTGGTAACTTAAATCAGGAGACGAGAGAGACCAGACCTGAAGCAGGGAGCTTAAAGCAGGAGACGAGAGAGACCAGACATTAAACTTGGAGCTTAAAGAAGGACACGAGAGAGAGCGGACCTTAAACTAGGAGCTTAAATTAGGACACGAGAGAGACTAGACCTTAAACTAGGAGCATAAATTAGGACACGAGAGAGACTAGACCTTAAGCTAGGAGTTTAAAGCAGGACATGAGAGAGAGGCGACCTTAAACTAGGAGCTTAAATCAGGAGACGAGGGAGACCAGACATTAAGCTAGGAGCTTAAAGCAGGAGAAGAGAGAGACCGGACCTTAAACTAGGAGCTTAAAGCAGGAGACGAGAAAGACCAAACCTGAAGCTAGGAGCTTAAAGCAGGACACGAGAGAGACTAGACCTTAAGCTAGGAGCTTAAAGCTGGACACGAGAGAGACCGGACCTTAAACTGGGAACTTAAATCAGGAGACGAGAGAGACCAGACCTTAAACTGGGAGCTTAAATCAGGACACGAGAGAGACCGGACCTTAAACTGGGAGCTTAAAGCAGGACACGAGAGAGACCAGACCTGAAGCTGGGAGCTTAAAGCAGAGACGAGAGAGACCAGACCTTAAACTGGGAGCTTAAAGCAGGACACGAGAGAGAGCGGACCTTAAACTAGGAACTTAAATCAGGAGACGACAGAGACCAGACCTTCAACTGGGAGCTTAAAGCAGGACACGAGAGAGACCAGACCTTAAGCTAGGAGCTTAAAGCAGGACACGAGAGAGAGCGGACCTTAAACTGGGAGCTTAAAGCAGGAGACGAGAGAGACCAGACCTTAAGCTAGGAGCTTAAAGCAGGAGACGAGAGAGACCAGACCTTAAGCTAGGAGCTTAAAGCAGGAGAGGAAAGAGACCAGACCTTAAGCTAGGTGCTAAAATCAGGAGAGGAGAGAGACCGGACCTTAAACTGGGAGCTTAAAGCAGGACACGAGAAAGACCAAACCTGAAGCTAGGAGCTTAAAGCAGGAGACGAGAGAGACTAGACCTTAAGCTAGGAGTTTGAAGCAGGACACGAGAGAGACCAGACCTGAAGCTAGGAGCTTAAAGTAGGAGACGAGAGAGACCAGACTTGAAACTGGGAGCTTAAAGCAGGATACGAGAGAGACCGGACCTTAAACTGGGAGCTTAAAGCGGGAGACGAGACAGACCTGACCTTAAACTGGGAATTTAACGCAGGACACGAGATAGACCAGACCTTAAACTGGGAGCTTAATGCAGGACACGAGAGAGTACAGACCTTAAACTGGTAACTTAAATCAGGAGACGAGAGACACCAGACCTGAAGCTGGGAGCTTAAAGCAGGAGACGAGAGAGACCAGACATTAAACTGGGAGCTAAAACAGGAGACGAGAGAGACCAGACCTTAAACTGGGAGCTTAAAGCAGGAGACGAGAGAGACCAGACCATAAACTGGGAGCTTAAAGCAGTACACGAGAGAGACCGGACCTTAAACTGGGAGCTAAAAGCAGGACACGAGAGAGACCGGACCTTAAACTGGGAGCTTAAAGCAGGACACGAGAGAGACCGGACCTTAAACTGGGAGCTTAAAGCAGGACACGAGAGAGAGCGGACCTTAAACTGGGAGCTTAAAGCAGGACACGAGAGAGACCGGACCTTAAACTGGGAGCTTAAAGCAGGACACGAGAGAGACCGGACCTTAAACTGGGAGCTTAAAGCAGGACACGAGAGAGACCGGACCTTAAACTGGGAGCTTAAAGCAGGACACGAGAGAGACCAGACCTTAAACTGGGAGCTTAAAGCAGGACACGAGAGAGAGCGGACCTTAAACTAGGAACTTAAATCAGGAGACGAGAGAGACCAGACCTTCAACTGGGAGCTTAAAGCAGGACACGAGAGAGACCAGACCTTAAGCTAGGAGCTTAAAGCAGGACACGAGAGAGAGCGGACCTTAAACTGGGAGCTTAAAACAGGAGAGGTGAGAGACCAGACCTTAAGCTAGTAGCTTAAAGCAGGAGACGAGAGAGACCAGACTTAAGCTAGGTGCTAAAATCAGGAGAGGAGAGAGACCGGACCTTAAACTGGGAGCTTAAAGCAGGACACGAGAAAGACCAAACGTGAAGCTTGGAGCTTAAAGCAGGACACGAGAGAGACTAGACCTTAAAATGGGAGCTTAAAGCAGGACATGAGAGAGAGCGGACCTTAAACTGGGAGCTTAAATCAGGACACGAGAGAGACCAGACCTTAAGCTAGTAGCTTAAATCAGGAGAGGAGAGAGACCAGACCTTAAGCTGGGATCATAAAGCAGGACACGAGAGACCAGACCTTAAGCTTGGAGCTTAAAACAGGACACGAGAGGGACTCGACCTGAAGCTAAGAGCTTAAAGCAGGACACGAGAGAGTACAGACCTTAAACTGGTAACTTAAATCAGGAGACGAGAGAGACCAGACCTGAAGCTGGGAGCTTAAAGCAGGAGACGAGAGAGACCAGACCTTAAGCTAGGAGCTTAAAGCAGGAGACGAGAGAGACCAGACCTTAAGCTAGGAGCTTAAAGCAGGACACGAGAGAGAACAGACCTTAAACTGGTAACTTAAATCAAGAGACGAGAGAGACCAGCCCTGAAGCAGGGAGCTTAAAGCAGGAGACGAGAGAGACCAGACATTAAACTGGGAGCTTAAAGAAGGACACGAGGGAGAGCGGACCTTAAACTAGGAGCTTAAATTAGGACACGAGAGAGACTAGACCTTAAACTAGGAGCTTAAATTAGGACACTAGAGAGACTAGACCTTGAACTAGGAGCTTAAAGCTGGACACGAGAGAGACCGGACCTTAAACTGGGAACTTAAATCAGGAGACGAGAGAGACCAGACCTTAAACTGGGAGCTTAAAGCAGGAGACGAGAGAGACCAGACCTTAAACTGGGAACTTAAATCAGGAGACGAGAGAGACCAGACCTTAAACTGGGAGCTTAAAGCAGGACACGAGAGAGACTGGACCTTAAACTGGGAGCTTAAAGCAGGACACGAGAGAGACCGGACCTTAAACTGGGAGCTTAAAGCAGGACACGAGAGAGAGCGGACCTTAAACTGGGAGCTTAAAGCAGGAAACGAGAGAGACCGGACCGTAAACTGGGAGCTTAAAGCAGGACACGAGAGAGACCGGACCTTAAACTGGGAGCTTAAAGCAGGACACGAGAGAGACCAGAACTGAAGCTGGGAGCTAAAAGCAGGAGACGAGAGAGACCAGACCTTAAACTGGGAGCTTAAAGCAGGACACGAGAGAGAGCGGACCTTAAACTAGGAACTTAAATCAGGAGACGAGAGAGACCAGACCTTCAACTGGGAGCTTAAAGCAGGACACGAGAGAGACCAGACCTTAAGCTAGGAGCTTAAAGCAGGACACGAGAGAGATCAGACCTTAAACTGGGAGCTTAAAACAGGAGACGAGAGAGACCAGACCTTAAGCTAGGAGCTTAAAGCAGGAGACGAGAGAGACCAGACCTTAAGCTAGGAGCTTAAAGCAGGAGAGGAGAGAGACCGGACCTTAAGCTAGGTGCTAAAATCAGGAGAGGAGAGAGACCGGACCTTAAACTGGGAGCTTAAAGCAGGACACGAGAAAGACCAAACCTGAAGCTAGGAGCTTAAAGCAGGAGACGAGAGAGACTAGACCTTAAGCTAGGAGCTTGAAGCATGACACGAGAGAGACCAGACCTGAAGCTAGGAGCTTAAAGTAGGAGACGTGAGAGACCAGACTTGAAACTGGGAGCTTAAAGCAGGACACGAGAGAGACCGGACCTTAAACTGGGAGCTTAAAGCAGGAGACGAGAGAGAGCGGACCTTAAACTGGGAGCTTAAAGCAGGACGCGAGATAGACCAGACCTTAAACTGGGAGCTTAAAGCAGGACACGAGAGAGACTAGACCTTAAGGTAGGAGCTTAAAGAAGGACACGAGAGAGTACAGACCTTAAACTGGTAACTTAAATCAGGAGACGAGAGACACCAGACCTGAAGCTGGGAGCTTAAAGCAGGAGACGAGAGAGACCAGACCTTAAGCTAGGAGCTTAAAGCAGGACACGAGAGAGACTCGACCTGAAGCTAGGAACTTAAAGCAGGACACGAGAGAGACTAGACCTTAAACTGGGAGCTTAAAGCAGGAGACGAGAGAGACCAGACCTTAAACTGGGAGCTTAAATCAGGAGACGAGAGAGACCAGACCTTAAGCTAGGAGCTTAAAGCAGGAGACGAGAGAGAGCGGACCTTAAACTAGGAGCTTAAAGCAGGACACAAGAGAGACTAGACCTTAAGCTAGGAGCTTAAAGCAGGAGACGAGAGAGACCAGACCTTAAACTGGGAGCTTAAATCAGGAGACGAGAGAGACCAGACCTTAAGCTAGGAGCTAAAATCAGGAGAGGAGAGAGACCGGACCTTAAACTGGGAGCTTAAAGCAGGACACGAGAAAGACCAAACGTGAAGCTAGGAGCTTAAAGCAGGACACGAGAGAGACGAGACCTTAAACTAGGAGCTTAAAGCAGGACACGAGAGAGACAAGACCTCAAGCTAGGAGCTTAAAGCAGGAAACGAGAGAGATCAGACCTTAAGCTGGGAGCTTAAAATAGGAGACGAGAGAGACCAGACCTTAAGCTAGGAGCTTAAAGCAGGAGACGAGAGAGACCAGACCTTAAGCTAGGAGCTTAAAGCAGGAGAGGAGAGAGACCAGACCTTAAGCTAGGTGCTAAAATCAGGAGAGGAGAGAGACCGGACCTTAAACTGGGAGCTTAAAGCAGGACACGAGAAAGACCAAACCTGATGCTAGGAGCTTAAAGCAGGAGACGAGAGAGACTAGACCTTAAGCTAGGAGCTTGAAGCAGGACACGAGAGAGACCAGACCTGAAGCTAGGAGCTTAAAGTAGGAGACGAGAGAGACCAGACTTGAAACTGGGAGATTAAAGCAGGACACGAGAGAGACCGGACCTTAAACTGGGAGCTTAAAGCAGGAGACGAGACAGAGCTGACCTTAAACTGGGAATTTAAAGCAGGACACGCGATAGACCAGACCTTAAACTGGGAGCTTAAAGCAGGACACGAGAGAGAGCGGACCTTAAACTGGGAGCTTAAAGCAGGACACGAGAGAGACCGGACCTTAAACTGGGAGCTTAAAGCAGGACACGAGAGAGTACAGACCTTAAACTGGGAACTTAAATCAGGAGACGAGAGAGACCAGACCTTAAACTGGGAGCTTAAAGCAGGAGACGAGAGAGACCAGACCTTAAACTGGGAACTTAAATCAGGAGACGAGAGAGACCAGACCTTAAACTGGGAGCTTAAAGCAGGACACGAGAGAGACTGGACCTTAAACTGGGAGCTTAAAGCAGGACACGAGAGAGACCGGACCTTAAACTGGGAGCTTAAAGCAGGACACGAGAGAGAGCGGACCTTAAACTGGGAGCTTAAAGCAGGAAACGAGAGAGACCGGACCGTAAACTGGGAGCTTAAAGCAGGACACGAGAGAGACCGGACATTAAACTGGGAGCTTAAAGCAGGACACGAGAGAGACCAGAACTGAAGCTGGGAGCTAAAAGCAGGAGACGAGAGAGACCAGACCTTAAACTGGGAGCTTAAAGCAGGACACGAGAGAGAGCGGACCTTAAACTAGGAACTTAAATCAGGAGACGAGAGAGACCAGACCTTCAACTGGGAGCTTAAAGCAGGACACGAGAGAGACCAGACCTTAAGCTAGGAGCTTAAAGCAGGACACGAGAGAGATCAGACCTTAAACTGGGAGCTTAAAACAGGAGACGAGAGAGACCAGACCTTAAGCTAGGAGCTTAAAGCAGGAGACGAGAGAGACCAGACCTTAAGCTAGGAGCTTAAAGCAGGAGAGGAGAGAGACCGGACCTTAAGCTAGGTGCTAAAATCAGGAGAGGAGAGAGACCGGACCTTAAACTGGGAGCTTAAAGCAGGACACGAGAAAGACCAAACCTGAAGCTAGGAGCTTAAAGCAGGAGACGAGAGAGACTAGACCTTAAGCTAGGAGCTTGAAGCATGACACGAGAGAGACCAGACCTGAAGCTAGGAGCTTAAAGTAGGAGACGTGAGAGACCAGACTTGAAACTGGGAGCTTAAAGCAGGACACGAGAGAGACCGGACCTTAAACTGGGAGCTTAAAGCAGGAGACGAGAGAGAGCGGACCTTAAACTGGGAGCTTAAAGCAGGACGCGAGATAGACCAGACCTTAAACTGGGAGCTTAAAGCAGGACACGAGAGAGACTAGACCTTAAGGTAGGAGCTTAAAGAAGGACACGAGAGAGTACAGACCTTAAACTGGTAACTTAAATCAGGAGACGAGAGACACCAGACCTGAAGCTGGGAGCTTAAAGCAGGAGACGAGAGAGACCAGACCTTAAGCTAGGAGCTTAAAGCAGGACACGAGAGAGACTCGACCTGAAGCTAGGAACTTAAAGCAGGACACGAGAGAGACTAGACCTTAAACTGGGAGCTTAAAGCAGGAGACGAGAGAGACCAGACCTTAAACTGGGAGCTTAAATCAGGAGACGAGAGAGACCAGACCTTAAGCTAGGAGCTTAAAGCAGGAGACGAGAGAGAGCGGACCTTAAACTAGGAGCTTAAAGCAGGACACAAGAGAGACTAGACCTTAAGCTAGGAGCTTAAAGCAGGAGACGAGAGAGACCAGACCTTAAACTGGGAGCTTAAATCAGGAGACGAGAGAGACCAGACCTTAAGCTAGGAGCTAAAATCAGGAGAGGAGAGAGACCGGACCTTAAACTGGGAGCTTAAAGCAGGACACGAGAAAGACCAAACGTGAAGCTAGGAGCTTAAAGCAGGACACGAGAGAGACGAGACCTTAAACTAGGAGCTTAAAGCAGGACACGAGAGAGACAAGACCTCAAGCTAGGAGCTTAAAGCAGGAAACGAGAGAGATCAGACCTTAAGCTGGGAGCTTAAAATAGGAGACGAGAGAGACCAGACCTTAAGCTAGGAGCTTAAAGCAGGAGACGAGAGAGACCAGACCTTAAGCTAGGAGCTTAAAGCAGGAGAGGAGAGAGACCAGACCTTAAGCTAGGTGCTAAAATCAGGAGAGGAGAGAGACCGGACCTTAAACTGGGAGCTTAAAGCAGGACACGAGAAAGACCAAACCTGATGCTAGGAGCTTAAAGCAGGAGACGAGAGAGACTAGACCTTAAGCTAGGAGCTTGAAGCAGGACACGAGAGAGACCAGACCTGAAGCTAGGAGCTTAAAGTAGGAGACGAGAGAGACCAGACTTGAAACTGGGAGATTAAAGCAGGACACGAGAGAGACCGGACCTTAAACTGGGAGCTTAAAGCAGGAGACGAGACAGAGCTGACCTTAAACTGGGAATTTAAAGCAGGACACGCGATAGACCAGACCTTAAACTGGGAGCTGAAAGCAGAACACGAGAGAGTACAGACCTTAAACTGGTAACTTAAATCAGGAGACGAGAGACACCAGACCTGAAGCTGGGAGCTTAAAGCAGGAGACGAGAGAGACCAGACATTAAACTGGGAGCTAAAACAGGAGACGAGAGAGACCAGACCTTAAACTGGGAGCTTAAAGCAGGAGACGAGAGAGACCAGACATAAAACTGGGTTCTAAAACCGGAGACGAGAGAGACCAGACCTTAAACTGGGAGCTTAAAGCAGGACACGAGAGAGACCAGACCTGAAGCTAGGAGCTTAAAGCAGGACATGAGAGAGACAAGACCTTAAACTAGGAGCTTAAAGCAGGACACGAGAGAGACAAGACCTTAAGCTAGGAGCTTAAAGCAGGACACGAGAGAGACCAGACCTTAAGCTGGGAGCTTAAAACAGGAGAGGAGAGAGACCAGACCTTAAGCTAGGAGCTTAAAGCAGGAGACGAGAGAGACCAGACTTAAGCTAGGTGCTAAAATCAGAAGAGGAGAGAGACCGGACCTTAAACTGGGAGCTTAAAGCAGGACACGAGAAAGACCAAACGTGAAGCTTGGAGCTTAAAGCAGGACACGCGAGAGATTAGACCTTAAAATGGGAGCTTAAAGCAGGACATGAGAGAGAGCGGACCTTAAACTGGGAGCTTAAATCAGGACACGAGAGAGACCAGACCTTAAGCTAGTAGCTTAAATCAGGAGAGGAGAGAGACCAGACCTTAAGCTGGGATCATAAAGCAGGACACGAGAGACCAGATCTTAAGCTTGGAGCTTAAAACAGGACACGAGAGAGACTCGACCTGAAGCTAAGAGCTTAAAGCAGGACACGAGAGAGTACAGACTTTAAACTGGTAACTTAAATCAGGAGACGAGAGAGACCAGACCTGAAGCTGGGAGCTTAAAGCAGGAGACGAGAGAGACCAGACCTTAAGCTAGGAGCTTAAAGCAGGAGACGAGAGAGACCAGACCTTAAGCTAGGAGCTTAAATCAGGACACGAGAGAGAACAGACCTTAAACTGGTAACTTAAATCAAGAGACGAGAGAGACCAGACCAGAAGCAGGGAGCTTAAAGCAGGAGACGAGAGAGACCAGACATTAAACTGGGAGCTTAAAGAAGGACACGAGGGAGAGCGGACCTTAAACTAGGAGCTTAAATTAGGACACGAGAGAGACTAGACCTTAAACTAGGAGCTTAAATTAGGACACGAGAGAGACTAGACCTTGAACTAGGAGCTTAAAGCTGGACACGAGAGAGACCGGACCTTAAACTGGGAACTTAAATCAGGAGACGAGAGAGACCAGACCTTAAACTGGGAGCTTAAAGCAGGAGACGAGAGAGACCAGACCTTAAACTGGGAACTTAAATCAGGAGACGAGAGAGACCAGACCTCAAACTGGGAGCTTAAAGCAGTACACGAGAGAGACCGGATCTTAAACTGGGAGCTTAAAGCAGGACACGAGAGAGACCGGACCTTAAACTGGGAGCTTAAAGCAGGACACGAGAGAGAGCGGACCTTAAACTGGGAGCTTAAAGCAGGACACGAGAGAGACCGGACCTTAAACTGGGAGCTTAAAGCAGGACACGAGAGAGACCAGACCTGAAGCTGGGAGCTAAAAGCAGGAGACGAGAGAGACCAGACCTTAAACTGGGAGCTTAAAGCAGGACACGAGAGAGAGCGGACCTTAAACTAGGAACTTAAATCAGGAGACGAGAGAGACCAGACCTTCAACTGGGAGCTTAAAGCAGGACACGAGAGAGACCAGACCTTAAACTGGGAGCTTAAAACAGGAGACGAGAGAGACCAGACCTTAAGCTAGGAGCTTAAAGCAGGAGACGAGAGAGACCAGACCTTAAGCTAGGAGCTTAAAGCAGGAGAGGAGAGAGACCGGACCTTAAGCTAGGTGCTAAAATCAGGAGAGGAGAGAGACCGGACCTTGAACTGGGAGCTTAAAGCAGGACACGAGAAAGACCAAATCTGAAGCTAGGAGCTTAAAGCAGGAGACGAGAGAGACTAGACCTTAAGCTAGGAGCTTGAAGCATGACACGAGAGAGACCAGACCTGAAGCTAGGAGCTTAAAGTAGGAGTCGTGAGAGACCAGACTTGAAACTGGGAGCTTAAAGCAGGACACGAGAGAGACCGGACCTTAAACTGGGAGCTTAAAGCAGGAGACGAGAGAGAGCGGACCTTAAACTGGGAGCTTAAAGCAGGACGCGAGATAGACCAGACCTTAAACTGGGAGCTTAAAGCAGGACACGAGAGAGACTAGACCTTAAGCCAGGAGCTTAAAGCAGGACACGAGAGAGATCAGACCTTAAACTGGGAGCTTAAAACAGGAGACGAGAGAGACCAGACCTTAAGCTAGGAGCTTAAAGCAGGACACGAGAGAGATCAGACCTTAAACTGGGAGCTTAAAACAGGAGACGAGAGAGACCAGACCTTAAGCTAGGAGCTTAAAGCAGGAGACGAGAGAGACCAGACTTAAGCTAGGTGCTAAAATCAGGAGAGGAGAGAGACCGGACCTTAAACTGGGAGCTTAAAGCAGGACACGAGAAAGACCAAACGTGAAGCTAGGAGCTTAAAGCAGGACACGAGAGAGACTAGACCTTAAACTGGGAGCTTAAAGCAGGACATGAGAGAGAGCGGACCTTAAACTGGAGCTTAAATCAGGACACGAGAGAGACCAAACATTAAGCTAGGTGCTTAAATCAGGAGAGGAGAGAGACCAGACCTTAAGCTGGGATCATAAAGCAGGACACGAGAGACCAGACCTTAAGCTTGGAGCTTAAAACAGGACACGAGAGAGACTCGACCTGAAGCTAGGAGCTTAAAGCAGGACACGAGAGAGTACAGACCTTAAACTGGTAACTTAAATCAGGAGACGAGAGAGACCAGACCTGA
Source organism: Pristiophorus japonicus (assembly GCF_044704955.1). Lineage (NCBI taxonomy): Eukaryota > Metazoa > Chordata > Chondrichthyes > Pristiophoridae > Pristiophorus > Pristiophorus japonicus. The sequence continues at coordinate 98,287 of NW_027254677.1, read as the reverse complement.
AGCTGGGAGCTTAAAGCAGGAGACGAGAGAGACCAGACCTTAAGCTAGGAGCTTAAAGAAGGACACGAGAGAGACTCGACCTGAAGCTAGGAACTTAAAGCAGGACACGAGAGAGACTAGACCTTAAACTGGGAGCTTAAAGCAGGAGACGAGAGAGTCCAGACCTTAAACTGGGAGCTTAAAGCAGGACACGAGAGAGACCAGACCTTAAACTGGGAGCTTAAATCAGGAGACGAGAGAGACCAGACCTTAAACTGGGAGCTTAAAGCAGGACACGAGAGAGAGCGGACCTTAAACTAGGAACTTAAATCAGGAGACGAGAGAGACCAGACCTTCAACTGGGAGCTTAAAGCAGGACACGAGAGAGACCAGACCTTAAACTGGGAGCTTAAAACAGGAGACGAGAGAGACCAGACCTTAAGCTAGGAGCTTAAAGCAGGAGACGAGAGAGACCAGACCTTAAGCTAGGAGCTTAAAGCAGGAGACGAGAGAGACCGGACCTTAAGCTAGGTGCTAAAATCAGGAGAGGAGAGAGACCGGACCTTGAACTGGGAGCTTAAAGCAGGACACGAGAAAGACCAAATCTGAAGCTAGGAGCTTAAAGCAGGAGACGAGAGAGACTAGACCTTAAGCTAGGAGCTTGAAGCATGACACGAGAGAGACCAGACCTGAAGCTAGGAGCTTAAAGTAGGAGACGTGAGAGACCAGACTTGAAACTGGGAGCTTAAAGCAGGACACGAGAGAGACCGGACCTTAAACTGGGAGCTTAAAGCAGGAGACGAGAGAGAGCGGACCTTAAACTGGGAGCTTAAAGCAGGACGCGAGATAGACCAGACCTTAAACTGGGAGCTTAAAGCAGGACACGAGAGAGACTAGACCTTAAGCCAGGAGCTTAAAGCAGGACACGAGAGAGATCAGACCTTAAACTGGGAGCTTAAAACAGGAGACGAGAGAGACCAGACCTTAAGCAAGGAGCTTAAAGCAGGACACGAGAGAGATCAGACCTTAAACTGGGAGCTTAAAACAGGAGACGAGAGAGACCAGACCTTAAGCTAGGAGCTTAAAGCAGGAGACGAGAGAGACCAGACTTAAGCTAGGTGCTAAAATCAGGAGAGGAGAGAGACCGGACCTTAAACTGGGAGCTTAAAGCAGGACACGAGAAAGACCAAACGTGAAGCTAGGAGCTTAAAGCAGGACACGAGAGAGACTAGACCTTAAACTGGGAGCTTAAAGCAGGACATGAGAGAGAGCGGACCTTAAACTGGAGCTTAAATCAGGACACGAGAGAGACCAAACCTTAAGCTAGGTGCTTAAATCAGGAGAGGAGAGAGACCAGACCTTAAGCTGGGATCATAAAGCAGGACACGAGAGACCAGACCTTAAGCTTGGAGCTTAAAACAGGACACGAGAGAGACTCGACCTGAAGCTAGGAGCTTAAAGCAGGACACGAGAGAGTACAGACCTTAAACTGGTAACTTAAATCAGGAGACGAGAGAGACCAGACCTGAAGCTGGGAGCTTAAAGCAGGAGACGAGAGAGACCAGACCTTAAGCTAGGAGCTTAAAGAATGACACGAGAGAGACTCGACCTGAAGCTAGGAACTTAAAGCAGGACACGAGAGAGACTAGACTTGAAACTGGGAGCTTAAAGCAGGAGACGAGAGAGTCCAGACCTTAAACTGGGAGCTTAAAGCAGGACACGAGAGAGACCAGACCTTAAACTGGGAGCTTAAAGCAGGACGCGAGATAGACCAGACCTTAAACTGGGAGCTTAAAGCAGGACACGAGAGAGACTAGACCTTAAGCTAGAAGCTTAAAGAAGGACACGAGAGAGTACAGACCTTAAACTGGTAACTTAAATCAGGAGACGAGAGACACCAGACCTGAAGCTGGGAGCTTAAAGCAGGAGACGAGAGAGACCAGATCTTAAGCTAGGAGCTTAAAGCAGGACACGAGAGAGACTCGACCTGAAGCTAGGAACTTAAAGCAGGACACGAGAGAGACTAGACCTTAAACTGGGAGCTTAAAGCAGGAGACGAGAGAGACCAGACCTTAAACTGGGAGCTTAAATCAGGAGACGAGAGAGACCAGACCTTAAGCTAGGAGCTTAAAGCAGGAGACGAGAGAGAGCGGACCTTAAACTAGGAGCTTAAAGCAGGACACAAGCGAGACTAGACCTTAAGCTAGGAGCTTAAAGCAGGAGACGAGAGAGACCAGACCTTAAACTGGGAGCTTAAATCAGGAGACGAGAGAGACCAGACCTTAAGCTAGGAGCTAAAATCAGGAGAGGAGAGAGACCGGACCTTAAACTGGGAGCTTAAAGCAGGACTCGAGAAAGACCAAATGTGAAGCTAGGAGCTTAAAGCAGGACACGAGAGAGACGAGACCTTAAACTAGGAGCTTAAAGCAGGACATGAGAGAGACAAGACCTCAAGCTAGGAGCTTAAAGCAGGAAACGAGAGAGATCAGACCTTAAGCTGGGAGCTTAAAACAGGAGACGAGAGAGACCAGACCTTAAGCTAGTAGCTTAAAGCAGGAGACGAGAGAGACCAGACCTTAAGCTAGGAGCTTAAAGCAGGAGAGGAGAGAGACCAGACCTTAAGCTAGGTGCTAAAATCAGGAGAGGAGAGAGACTGGACCTTAAACTGGGAGCTTAAAGCAGGACACGAGAAAGACCAAACCTGAAGCTAGGAGCTTAAAGCAGGAGACGAGAGAGACTAGACCTTATGCTAGGAGCTTGAAGCAGGACACGAGAGAGACCAGACCTGAAGCTAGGAGCTTAAAGTAGGAGACGAGAGAGACCAGACTTGAAACTGGGAGATTAAAGCAGGACACGAGAGAGACCGGACCTTAAACTGGGAGCTTAAAGCAGGAGACGAGACAGAGCTGACCTTAAACTGGGAATTTAAAGCAGGACACGCGATAGACCAGACCTTAAACTGGGAGCTTAAAGCAGAACACGAGAGAGTACAGACCTTAAACTGGTAACTTAAATCAGGAGACGAGAGACACCAGACCTGAAGCTGGGAGCTTAAAGCAGGAGACGAGAGAGACCAGACATTAAACTGGGAGCTAAAACAGGAGACGAGAGAGACCAGACCTTAAACTGGGAGCTTAAAGCAGGAGACGAGAGAGACCAGACATAAAACTGGGATCTAAAACCGGAGACGAGAGAGACCAGACCTTAAACTGGGAGCTTAAAGCAGGACACGAGAGAGACCAGACCTGAAGCTAGGAGCTTAAAGCAGGACATGAGAGAGACAAGACCTGAAGCTAAGAGCTTAAAGCAGGACACGAGAGAGATCAGACCTTAAGCTGGGAGCTTAAAACAGGAGAGGAGAGAGACCAGACCTTAAGCTAGGAGCTTAAAGCAGGAGACGAGAGAGACCAGACTTAAGCTAGGTGCTAAAATCAGGAGAGGAGAGAGACCGGACTTTAAACTGGGAGCTTAAAGCAGGACACGAGAAAGACCAAACGTGAAGCTTGGAGCTTAAAGCAGGACACGAGAGAGACTAGACCTTAAAATGGGAGCTTAAAGCAGGACATGAGAGAGAGCGGACCTTAAACTGGGAGCTTAAATCAGGACACGAGAGAGACCAGACCTTAAGCTAGTAGCTTAAATCAGGAGAGGAGAGAGACCAGACCTTAAGCTGGGATCATAAAGCAGGACACGAGAGACCAGACCTTAAGCTTGGAGCTTAAAACAGGACACGAGAGAGACTCGACCTGAAGCTAAGAGCTTAAAGCAGGACACGAGAGAGTACAGACCTTAAACTGGTAACTTAAATCAGGAGACGAGAGAGACCAGACCAGAAGCTGGGAGCTTAAAGCAGGAGACGAGAGAGACCAGACCTTAAGCTAGGAGCTTAAAGCAGGACACGAGTGAGAACAGACCTTAAACTGGTAACTTAAATCAAGAGACGAGAGAGACCAGACCTGAAGCAGGGAGCTTAAAGCAGGAGACGAGAGAGACCAGACATTAAACTGGGAGCTTAAAGAAGGACACGAGGGAGAGCGGACCTTAAACTAGGAGCTTAAATTAGGACACGAGAGAGACTAGACCTTAAACTAGGAGCTTAAATTAGGACACGAGAGAGACTAGACCTTGAACTAGGAGCTTAAAGCTGGACACGAGAGAGACCGGACCTTAAACTGGGAACTTAAAGCAGGAGACGAGAGAGACCAGACCTTAAACTGGGAACTTAAATCAGGAGACGAGAGAGACCAGACCTTAAACTGGGAGCTTAAAGCAGGACACGAGAGAGACCGGACCTTAAACTGGGAGCTTAAAGCAGGACACGAGAGAGACCGGACCTTAAACTGGGAGCTTAAAGCAGGACACGAGAGAGAGCGGACCTTAAACTGGGAGCTTAAAGCAGGACACGAGAGAGACCGGACCGTAAACTGGGAGCTTAAAGCAGGACACGAGAGAGACCGGACCTTAAACTGGGAGCTTAAAGCAGGACACGAGAGAGACCAGAACTGAAGCTGGGAGCTAAAAGCAGGAGACGAGAGAGACCAGACCTTAAACTGGGAGCTTAAAGCAGGACACGAGAGTGAGCGGACCTTAAACTAGGAACTTAAATCAGGAGACGAGAGAGACCAGACCTTCAACTGGGAGCTCAAAGCAGGACACGAGAGAGACCAGACCTTAAGCTAGGAGCTTAAAGCAGGACACGAGAGAGATCAGACCTTAAACTGGGAGCTTAAAACAGGAGACGAGAGAGACCAGACCTTAAGCTAGGAGCTTAAAGCAGGAGACGAGAGAGACCAGACCTTAAGCTAGGAGCTTAAAGCAGGAGAGGAGAGAGACCGGACCTTAAGCTAGGTGCTAAAATCAGGAGAGGAGAGAGACCGGACCTTGAACTGGGAGCTTAAAGCAGGACACGAGAAAGACCAAACCTGAAGCTAGGAGCTTAAAGCAGGAGACGAGAGAGACTAGACCTTAAGCTAGGAGCTTGAAGCATGACACGAGAGAAACCAGACCTGAAGCTAGGAGCTTAAAGTAGGAGACGTGAGAGACCAGACTTGAAACTGGGAGCTTAAAGCAGGACACGAGAGAGACCGGACCTTAAACTGGGAGCTTAAAGCAGGAGACGAGAGAGAGCGGACCTTTAACTGGGAGCTTAAAGCAGGACGCGAGATAGACCAGACCTTAAACTGGGAGCTTAAACAGGACACGAGAGAGACTAGACCTTAAGCCAGGAGCTTAAAGCAGGACACGAGAGAGTACAGACCTTAAACTGGTAACTTAAATCAGGAGACGAGAGGCACCAGACCTGAAGCTGGGAGCTTAAAGCAGGAGACGAGAGAGACCAGACCTTAAGCTAGGAGCTTAAAGCAGGACACGAGAGAGACTCGACCTGAAGCTAGGAACTTAAAGCAGGACACGAGAGAGACTAGACCTTAAACTGGGAGCTTAAAGCAGGAGACGAGAGAGACCAGACCTTAAACTGGGAGCTTAAATCAGGAGACGAGAGAGACCAGACCTTAAGCTAGGAGCTTAAAGCAGGAGACGAGAGAGAGCGGACCTTAAACTGGGAGCTTAAAACAGGAGAGGTGAGAGACCAGACCTTAAGCTAGGAGCTTAAAGCAGGAGACGAGAGAGACCAGACTTAAGCTAGGTGCTAAAATCAGGAGAGGAGAGAGACCGGACCTTAAACTGGGAGCTTAAAGCAGGACACGAGAAAGACCAAACGTGAAGCTTGGAGCTAAAAGCAGGACACGAGAGAGACTAGACATTAAAATGGGAGCTTAAAGCAGGACATGAGAGAGAGCGGACCTTAAACTGGGAGCTTAAATCAGGACACGAGAGAGACCAGACCTTAAGCTAGTAGCTTAAATCAGGAGAGGAGAGAGACCAGACCTTAAGCTGGGATCATAAAGCAGGACACGAGAGACCAGACCTTAAGCTTGGAGCTTAAAACAGGACACGAGAGGGACTCGACCTGAAGCTAAGAGCTTAAAGCAGGACACGAGAGAGTACAGACCTTAAACTGGTAACTTAAATCAGGAGACGAGAGAGACCAGACCTGAAGCTGGGAGCTTAAAGCAGGAGACGAGAGAGACCAGACCTTAAGCTAGGAGCTTAAAGCAGGAGACGAGAGAGACCAGACCTTAAGCTAGGAGCTTAAAGCAGGACACGAGAGAGAACAGACCTTAAACTGGTAACTTAAATCAAGAGACGAGAGAGACCAGACCTGAAGCAGGGAGCTTAAAGCAGGAGACGAGAGAGACCAGACATTAAACTGGGAGCTTAAAGAAGGACACGAGGGAGAGCGGACCTTAAACTAGGAGCTTAAATTAGGACACGAGAGAGACTAGACCTTAAACTAGGAGCTTAAATTAGGACACTAGAGAGACTAGACCTTGAACTAGGAGCTTAAAGCTGGACACGAGAGAGACCGGACCTTAAACTGGGAACTTAAATCAGGAGACGAGAGAGACCAGACCTTAAACTGGGAGCTTAAAGCAGGAGACGAGAGAGACCAGACCTTAAACTGGGAACTTAAATCAGGAGACGAGAGAGACCAGACCTTAAACTGGGAGCTTAAAGCAGGACACGAGAGAGACTGGACCTTAAACTGGGAGCTTAAAGCAGGACACGAGAGAGACCGGACCTTAAACTGGGAGCTTAAAGCAGGACACGAGAGAGAGCGGACCTTAAACTGGGAGCTTAAAGCAGGAAACGAGAGAGACCGGACCGTAAACTGGGAGCTTAAAGCAGGACACGAGAGAGACCGGACCTTAAACTGGGAGCTTAAAGCAGGACACGAGAGAGACCAGAACTGAAGCTGGGAGCTAAAAGCAGGAGACGAGAGAGACCAGACCTTAAACTGGGAGCTTAAAGCAGGACACGAGAGAGAGCGGACCTTAAACTAGGAACTTAAATCAGGAGACGAGAGAGACCAGACCTTCAACTGGGAGCTTAAAGCAGGACACGAGAGAGACCAGACCTTAAGCTAGGAGCTTAAAGCAGGACACGAGAGAGATCAGACCTTAAACTGGGAGTTTAAAACAGGAGACGAGAGAGACCAGACCTTAAGCTAGGAGCTTAAAGCAGGAGACGAGAGAGACCAGACCTTAAGCTAGGAGCTTAAAGCAGGAGAGGAGAGAGACCGGACCTTAAGCTAGGTGCTAAAATCAGGAGAGGAGAGAGACCGGACCTTAAACTGGGAGCTTAAAGCAGGACACGAGAAAGACCAAACCTGAAGCTAGGAGCTTAAAGCAGGAGACGAGAGAGACTAGACCTTAAGCTAGGAGCTTGAAGCATGACACGAGAGAGACCAGACCTGAAGCTAGGAGCTTAAAGTAGGAGACGTGAGAGACCAGACTTGAAACTGGGAGCTTAAAGCAGGACACGAGAGAGACCGGACCTTAAACTGGGAGCTTAAAGCAGGACACGAGAGAGACCAGACCTTAAACTGGGAGCTTAAAGCAGGACGCGAGATAGACCAGACCTTAAACTGGGAGCTTAAAGCAGGACACAAGAGAGACTAGACCTTAAGGTAGGAGCTTAAAGAAGGACACGAGAGAGTACAGACCTTAAACTGGTAACTTAAATCAGGAGACGAGAGACACCAGACCTGAAGCTGGGAGCTTAAAGCAGGAGACGAGAGAGACCAGACCTTAAGCTAGGAGCTTAAAGCAGGACACGAGAGAGACTCGACCTGAAGCTAGGAACTTAAAGCAGGACACGAGAGAGACTAGACCTTAAACTGGGAGCTTAAAGCAGGAGACGAGAGAGACCAGACCTTAAACTGGGAGCTTAAATCAGGAGACGAGAGAGACCAGACCTTAAGCTAGGAGCTTAAAGCAGGAGACGAGAGAGAGCGGACCTTAAACTAGGAGCTTAAAGCAGGACACAAGAGAGACTAGACCTTAAGCTAGGAGCTTAAAGCAGGAGACGAGAGAGACCAGACCTTAAACTGGGAGCTTAAATCAGGAGACGAGAGAGACCAGACCTTAAGCTAGGAGCTAAAATCAGGAGAGGAGAGAGACCGGACCTTAAACTGGGAGCTTAAAGCAGGACACGAGAAAGACCAAACGTGAAGCTAGGAGCTTAAAGCAGGACACGAGAGAGACGAGACCTTAAACTAGGAGCTTAAAGCAGGACACGAGAGAGACAAGACCTCAAGCTAGGAGCTTAAAGCAGGAAACGAGAGAGATCAGACCTTAAGCTGGGAGCTTAAAATAGGAGACGAGAGAGACCAGACCTTAAGCTAGGAGCTTAAAGCAGGAGACGAGAGAGACCAGACCTTAAGCTAGGAGCTTAAAGCAGGAGAGGAGAGAGACCAGACCTTAAGCTAGGTGCTAAAATCAGGAGAGGAGAGAGACCGGACCTTAAACTGGGAGCTTAAAGCAGGACACGAGAAAGACCAAACCTGAAGCTAGGAGCTTAAAGCAGGAGACGAGAGAGACTAGACCTTAAGCTAGGAGCTTGAAGCAGGACACGAGAGAGACCAGAACTGAAGCTAGGAGCTTAAAGTAGGAGACGAGAGAGACCAGACTTGAAACTGGGAGATTAAAGCAGGACACGAGAGAGACCGGACCTTAAACTGGGAGCTTAAAGCAGGAGACGAGACAGAGCTGACCTTAAACTGGGAATTTAAAGCAGGACACGCGATAGACCAGACCTTAAACTGGGAGCTGAAAGCAGAACACGAGAGAGTACAGACCTTAAACTGGTAACTTAAATCAGGAGACGAGAGACACCAGACCTGAAGCTGGGAGCTTAAAGCAGGAGACGAGAGAGACCAGACATTAAACTGGGAGCTAAAACAGGAGACGAGAGAGACCAGACCTTAAACTGGGAGCTTAAAGCAGGAGACGAGAGAGACCAGACATAAAACTGGGTTCTAAAACCGGAGACGAGAGAGACCAGACCTTAAACTGGGAGCTTAAAGCAGGACACGAGAGAGACCAGACCTGAAGCTAGGAGCTTAAAGCAGGACATGAGAGAGACAAGACCTTAAACTAGGAGCTTAAAGCAGGACACGAGAGAGACAAGACCTTAAGCTAGGAGCTTAAAGCAGGAGACGAGAGAGATCAGACCTTAAGCTGGGAGCTTAAAACAGGAGAGGAGAGAGACCAGACCTTAAGCTAGGAGCTTAAAGCAGGAGACGAGAGAGACCAGACTTAAGCTAGGTGCTAAAATCAGAAGAGGAGAGAGACCGGACCTTAAACTGGGAGCTTAAAGCAGGACACGAGAAAGACCAAACGTGAAGCTTGGAGCTTAAAGCAGGACACGCGAGAGATTAGACCTTAAAATGGGAGCTTAAAGCAGGACATGAGAGAGAGCGGACCTTAAACTGGGAGCTTAAATCAGGACACGAGAGAGACCAGACCTTAAGCTAGTAGCTTAAATCAGGAGAGGAGAGAGACCAGACCTTAAGCTGGGATCATAAAGCAGGACACGAGAGACCAGATCTTAAGCTTGGAGCTTAAAACAGGACACGAGAGAGACTCGACCTGAAGCTAAGAGCTTAAAGCAGGACACGAGAGAGTACAGACCTTAAACTGGTAACTTAAATCAGGAGACGAGAGAGACCAGACCTGAAGCTGGGAGCTTAAAGCAGGAGACGAGAGAGACCAGACCTTAAGCTAGGAGCTTAAAGTAGGAGACGAGAGAGACCAGACTTGAAACTGGGAGATTAAAGCAGGACACGAGAGAGACCGGACCTTAAACTGGGAGCTTAAAGCAGGAGACGAGACAGAGCTGACCTTAAACTGGGAATTTAAAGCAGGACACGCGATAGACCAGACCTTAAACTGGGAGCTGAAAGCAGAACACGAGAGAGTACAGACCTTAAACTGGTAACTTAAATCAGGAGACGAGAGACACCAGACCTGAAGCTGGGAGCTTAAAGCAGGAGACGAGAGAGACCAGACATTAAACTGGGAGCTAAAACAGGAGACGAGAGAGACCAGACCTTAAACTGGGAGCTTAAAGCAGGAGACGAGAGAGACCAGACATAAAACTGGGTTCTAAAACCGGAGACGAGAGAGACCAGACCTTAAACTGGGAGCTTAAAGCAGGACACGAGAGAGACCAGACCTGAAGCTAGGAGCTTAAAGCAGGACATGAGAGAGACAAGACCTTAAACTAGGAGCTTAAAGCAGGACACGAGAGAGACAAGACCTTAAGCTAGGAGCTTAAAGCAGGAGACGAGAGAGATCAGACCTTAAGCTGGGAGCTTAAAACAGGAGAGGAGAGAGACCAGACCTTAAGCTAGGAGCTTAAAGCAGGAGACGAGAGAGACCAGACTTAAGCTAGGTGCTAAAATCAGAAGAGGAGAGAGACCGGACCTTAAACTGGGAGCTTAAAGCAGGACACGAGAAAGACCAAACGTGAAGCTTGGAGCTTAAAGCAGGACACGCGAGAGATTAGACCTTAAAATGGGAGCTTAAAGCAGGACATGAGAGAGAGCGGACCTTAAACTGGGAGCTTAAATCAGGACACGAGAGAGACCAGACCTTAAGCTAGTAGCTTAAATCAGGAGAGGAGAGAGACCAGACCTTAAGCTGGGATCATAAAGCAGGACACGAGAGACCAGATCTTAAGCTTGGAGCTTAAAACAGGACACGAGAGAGACTCGACCTGAAGCTAAGAGCTTAAAGCAGGACACGAGAGAGTACAGACCTTAAACTGGTAACTTAAATCAGGAGACGAGAGAGACCAGACCTGAAGCTGGGAGCTTAAAGCAGGAGACGAGAGAGACCAGACCTTAAGCTAGGAGCTTAAAGCAGGAGACGAGAGAGACCAGACCTTAAGCTAGGAGCTTAAATCAGGACACGAGAGAGATCAGACCTTAAACTGGTAACTTAAATCAAGAGACGAGAGAGACCAGACCAGAAGCAGGGAGCTTAAAGCAGGAGACGAGAGAGACCAGACATTAAACTGGGAGCTTAAAGAAGGACACGAGGGAGAGCGGACCTTAAACTAGGAGCTTAAATTAGGACACGAGAGAGACTAGACCTTAAACTAGGAGCTTAAATTAGGACACGAGAGAGACTAGACCTTGAACTAGGAGCTTAAAGCTGGACACGAGAGAGACCGGACCTTAAACTGGAAACTTAAATCAGGAGACGAGAGAGACCAGACCTTAAACTGGGAGCTTAAAGCAGGAGACGAGAGAGACCAGACCTTAAACTGGGAACTTAAATCAGGAGACGAGAGAGACCAGACCTCAAACTGGGAGCTTAAAGCAGTACACGAGAGAGACCGGACCTTAAACTGGGAGCTTAAAGCAGGACACGAGAGAGACCGGACCTTAAACTGGGAGCTTAAAGCAGGACACGAGAGAGAGCGGACCTTAAACTGGGAGCTTAAAGCAGGACACGAGAGAGACCGGACCTTAAACTGGGAGCTTAAAGCAGGACACGAGAGAGACCAGACCTGAAGCTGGGAGCTAAAAGCAGGAGACGAGAGAGACCAGACCTTAAACTGGGAGCTTAAAGCAGGAGACGAGAGAGACCAGACCTTAAACTGGGAACTTAAATCAGGAGACGAGAGAGACCAGACCTTAAACTGGGAGCTTAAAGCAGGACACGAGAGAGACTGGACCTTAAACTGGGAGCTTAAAGCAGGACACGAGAGAGACCGGACCTTAAACTGGGAGCTTAAAGCAGGACACGAGAGAGAGCGGACCTTAAACTGGGAGCTTAAAGCAGGAAACGAGAGAGACCGGACCGTAAACTGGGAGCTTAAAGCAGGACACGAGAGAGACCGGACCTTAAACTGGGAGCTTAAAGCAGGACACGAGAGAGACCAGAACTGAAGCTGGGAGCTAAAAGCAGGAGACGAGAGAGACCAGACCTTAAACTGGGAGCTTAAAGCAGGACACGAGAGAGAGCGGACCTTAAACTAGGAACTTAAATCAGGAGACGAGAGAGACCAGACCTTCAACTGGGAGCTTAAAGCAGGACACGAGAGAGACCAGACCTTAAGCTAGGAGCTTAAAGCAGGACACGAGAGAGATCAGACCTTAAACTGGGAGCTTAAAACAGGAGACGAGAGAGACCAGACCTTAAGCTAGGAGCTTAAAGCAGGAGACGAGAGAGACCAGACCTTAAGCTAGGAGCTTAAAGCAGGAGAGGAGAGAGACCGGACCTTAAGCTAGGTGCTAAAATCAGGAGAGGAGAGAGACCGGACCTTAAACTGGGAGCTTAAAGCAGGACACGAGAAAGACCAAACCTGAAGCTAGGAGCTTAAAGCAGGAGACGAGAGAGACTAGACCTTAAGCTAGGAGCTTGAAGCATGACACGAGAGAGACCAGACCTGAAGCTAGGAGCTTAAAGTAGGAGACGTGAGAGACCAGACTTGAAACTGGGAGCTTAAAGCAGGACACGAGAGAGACCGGACCTTAAACTGGGAGCTTAAAGCAGGACACGAGAGAGACCAGACCTTAAACTGGGAGCTTAAAGCAGGACGCGAGATAGACCAGACCTTAAACTGGGAGCTTAAAGCAGGACACAAGAGAGACTAGACCTTAAGGTAGGAGCTTAAAGAAGGACACGAGAGAGTACAGACCTTAAACTGGTAACTTAAATCAGGAGACGAGAGACACCAGACCTGAAGCTGGGAGCTTAAAGCAGGAGACGAGAGAGACCAGACCTTAAGCTAGGAGCTTAAAGCAGGACACGAGAGAGACTCGACCTGAAGCTAGGAACTTAAAGCAGGACACGAGAGAGACTAGACCTTAAACTGGGAGCTTAAAGCAGGAGACGAGAGAGACCAGACCTTAAACTGGGAGCTTAAATCAGGAGACGAGAGAGACCAGACCTTAAGCTAGGAGCTTAAAGCAGGAGACGAGAGAGAGCGGACCTTAAACTAGGAGCTTAAAGCAGGACACAAGAGAGACTAGACCTTAAGCTAGGAGCTTAAAGCAGGAGACGAGAGAGACCAGACCTTAAACTGGGAGCTTAAATCAGGAGACGAGAGAGACCAGACCTTAAGCTAGGAGCTAAAATCAGGAGAGGAGAGAGACCGGACCTTAAACTGGGAGCTTAAAGCAGGACACGAGAAAGACCAAACGTGAAGCTAGGAGCTTAAAGCAGGACACGAGAGAGACGAGACCTTAAACTAGGAGCTTAAAGCAGGACACGAGAGAGACAAGACCTCAAGCTAGGAGCTTAAAGCAGGAAACGAGAGAGATCAGACCTTAAGCTGGGAGCTTAAAATAGGAGACGAGAGAGACCAGACCTTAAGCTAGGAGCTTAAAGCAGGAGACGAGAGAGACCAGACCTTAAGCTAGGAGCTTAAAGCAGGAGAGGAGAGAGACCAGACCTTAAGCTAGGTGCTAAAATCAGGAGAGGAGAGAGACCGGACCTTAAATTGGGAGCTTAAAGCAGGACACGAGAAAGACCAAACCTGAAGCTAGGAGCTTAAAGCAGGAGACGAGAGAGACTAGACCTTAAGCTAGGAGCTTGAAGCAGGACACGAGAGAGACCAGAACTGAAGCTAGGAGCTTAAAGTAGGAGACGAGAGAGACCAGACTTGAAACTGGGAGATTAAAGCAGGACACGAGAGAGACCGGACCTTAAACTGGGAGCTTAAAGCAGGAGACGAGACAGAGCTGACCTTAAACTGGGAATTTAAAGCAGGACACGCGATAGACCAGACCTTAAACTGGGAGCTGAAAGCAGAACACGAGAGAGTACAGACCTTAAACTGGTAACTTAAATCAGGAGACGAGAGACACCAGACCTGAAGCTGGGAGCTTAAAGCAGGAGACGAGAGAGACCAGACATTAAACTGGGAGCTAAAACAGGAGACGAGAGAGACCAGACCTTAAACTGGGAGCTTAAAGCAGGAGACGAGAGAGACCAGACATAAAACTGGGTTCTAAAACCGGAGACGAGAGAGACCAGACCTTAAACTGGGAGCTTAAAGCAGGACACGAGAGAGACCAGACCTGAAGCTAGGAGCTTAAAGCAGGACATGAGAGAGACAAGACCTTAAACTAGGAGCTTAAAGCAGGACACGAGAGAGACAAGACCTTAAGCTAGGAGCTTAAAGCAGGAGACGAGAGAGATCAGACCTTAAGCTGGGAGCTTAAAACAGGAGAGGAGAGAGACCAGACCTTAAGCTAGGAGCTTAAAGCAGGAGACGAGAGAGACCAGACTTAAGCTAGGTGCTAAAATCAGAAGAGGAGAGAGACCGGACCTTAAACTGGGAGCTTAAAGCAGGACACGAGAAAGACCAAACGTGAAGCTTGGAGCTTAAAGCAGGACACGCGAGAGATTAGACCTTAAAATGGGAGCTTAAAGCAGGACATGAGAGAGAGCGGACCTTAAACTGGGAGCTTAAATCAGGACACGAGAGAGACCAGACCTTAAGCTAGTAGCTTAAATCAGGAGAGGAGAGAGACCAGACCTTAAGCTGGGATCATAAAGCAGGACACGAGAGACCAGATCTTAAGCTTGGAGCTTAAAACAGGACACGAGAGAGACTCGACCTGAAGCTAAGAGCTTAAAGCAGGACACGAGAGAGTACAGACCTTAAACTGGTAACTTAAATCAGGAGACGAGAGAGACCAGACCTGAAGCTGGGAGCTTAAAGCAGGAGACGAGAGAGACCAGACCTTAAGCTAGGAGCTTAAAGCAGGAGACGAGAGAGACCAGACCTTAAGCTAGGAGCTTAAATCAGGACACGAGAGAGATCAGACCTTAAACTGGTAACTTAAATCAAGAGACGAGAGAGACCAGACCAGAAGCAGGGAGCTTAAAGCAGGAGACGAGAGAGACCAGACATTAAACTGGGAGCTTAAAGAAGGACACGAGGGAGAGCGGACCTTAAACTAGGAGCTTAAATTAGGACACGAGAGAGACTAGACCTTAAACTAGGAGCTTAAATTAGGACACGAGAGAGACTAGACCTTGAACTAGGAGCTTAAAGCTGGACACGAGAGAGACCGGACCTTAAACTGGAAACTTAAATCAGGAGACGAGAGAGACCAGACCTTAAACTGGGAGCTTAAAGCAGGAGACGAGAGAGACCAGACCTTAAACTGGGAACTTAAATCAGGAGACGAGAGAGACCAGACCTCAAACTGGGAGCTTAAAGCAGTACACGAGAGAGACCGGACCTTAAACTGGGAGCTTAAAGCAGGACACGAGAGAGACCGGACCTTAAACTGGGAGCTTAAAGCAGGACACGAGAGAGAGCGGACCTCAAACTGGGAGCTTAAAGCAGTACACGAGAGAGACCAGACCTGAAGCTGGGAGCTAAAAGCAGGAGACGAGAGAGACCAGACCTTAAACTGGGAGCTTAAAGCAGGACACGAGAGAGAGCGGACCTTAAACTAGGAACTTAAATCAGGAGACGAGAGAGACCAGACCTTCAACTGGGAGCTTAAATCAGGACACGAGAGAGACCAGACCTTAAACTGGGAGCTTAAAACAGGAGACGAGAGAGACCAGACCTTAAGCTAGGAGCTTAAAGCAGGAGACGAGAGAGACCAGACCTTAAGCTAGGAGCTTAAAGCAGGAGAGGAGAGAGACCGGACCTTAAGCTAGGTGCTAAAATCAGGAGAGGAGAGAGACCGGACCTTGAACTGGGAGCTTAAAGCAGGACACGAGAAAGACCAAATCTGAAGCTAGGAGCTTAAAGCAGGAGACGAGAGAGACTAGACCTTAAGCTAGGAGCTTGAAGCATGACACGAGAGAGACCAGACCTGAAGCTAGGAGCTTAAAGTAGGAGACGTGAGAGACCAGACTTGAAACTGGGAGCTTAAAGCAGGACACGAGAGAGACCGGACCTTAAACTGGGAGCTTAAAGCAGGAGACGAGAGAGAGCGGACCTTAAACTGGGAGCTTAAAGCAGGACGCGAGATAGACCAGACCTTAAACTGGGAGCTTAAAGCAGGACACGAGAGAGACTAGACCTTAAGCCAGGAGCTTAAAGCAGGACACGAGAGAGATCAGACCTTAAACTGGGAGCTTAAAACAGGAGACGAGAGAGACCAGACCTTAAGCTAGGAGCTTAAAGCAGGACACGAGAGAGATCAGACCTTAAACTGGGAGCTTAAAACAGGAGACGAGAGAGACCAGACCTTAAGCTAGGAGCTTAAAGCAGGAGACGAGAGAGACCAGACTTAAGCTAGGTGCTAAAATCAGGAGAGGAGAGAGACCGGACCTTAAACTGGGAGCTTAAAGCAGGACACGAGAAAGACCAAACGTGAAGCTAGGAGCTTAAAGCAGGACACGAGAGAGACTAGACCTTAAACTGGGAGCTTAAAGCAGGACATGAGAGAGAGCGGACCTTAAACTGGAGCTTAAATCAGGACACGAGAGAGACCAAACATTAAGCTAGGTGCTTAAATCAGGAGAGGAGAGAGACCAGACCTTAAGCTGGGATCATAAAGCAGGACACGAGAGACCAGACCTTAAGCTTGGAGCTTAAAACAGGACACGAGAGAGACTCGACCTGAAGCTAGGAGCTTAAAGCAGGACACGAGAGAGTACAGACCTTAAACTGGTAACTTAAATCAGGAGACGAGAGAGACCAGACCTGAAGCTGGGAGCTTAAAGCAGGAGACGAGAGAGACCAGACCTTAAGCTAGGAGCTTAAAGAAGGACACGAGAGAGACTCGACCTGAAGCTAGGAACTTAAAGCAGGACACGAGAGAGACTAGACCTTAAACTGGGAGCTTAAAGCAGGAGACGAGAGAGTCCAGACCTTAAACTGGGAGCTTAAAGCAGGACACGAGAGAGACCAGACCTTAAACTGGGAGCTTAAATCAGGAGACGAGAGAGACCAGACCTTAAACTGGGAGCTTAAAGCAGGACACGAGAGAGAGCGGACCTTAAACTAGGAACTTAAATCAGGAGACGAGAGAGACCAGACCTTCAACTGGGAGCTTAAAGCAGGACACGAGAGAGACCAGACCTTAAACTGGGAGCTTAAAACAGGAGACGAGAGAGACCAGACCTTAAGCTAGGAGCTTAAAGCAGGAGACGAGAGAGACCAGACCTTAAGCTAGGAGCTTAAAGCAGGAGAGGAGAGAGACCGGACCTTAAGCTAGGTGCTAAAATCAGGAGAGGAGAGAGACCGGACCTTGAACTGGGAGCTTAAAGCAGGACACGAGAAAGACCAAATCTGAAGCTAGGAGCTTAAAGCAGGAGACGAGAGAGACTAGACCTTAAGCTAGGAGCTTGAAGCATGACACGAGAGAGACCAGACCTGAAGCTAGGAGCTTAAAGTAGGAGACGTGAGAGACCAGACTTGAAACTGGGAGCTTAAAGCAGGACACGAGAGAGACCGGACCTTAAACTGGGAGCTTAAAGCAGGAGACGAGAGAGAGCGGACCTTAAACTGGGAGCTTAAAGCAGGACGCGAGATAGACCAGACCTTAAACTGGGAGCTTAAAGCAGGACACGAGAGAGACTAGACCTTAAGCCAGGAGCTTAAAGCAGGACACGAGAGAGATCAGACCTTAAACTGGGAGCTTAAAACAGGAGACGAGAGAGACCAGACCTTAAGCTAGGAGCTTAAAGCAGGACACGAGAGAGATCAGACCTTAAACTGGGAGCTTAAAACAGGAGACGAGAGAGACCAGACCTTAAGCTAGGAGCTTAAAGCAGGAGACGAGAGAGACCAGACTTAAGCTAGGTGCTAAAATCAGGAGAGGAGAGAGACCGGACCTTAAACTGGGAGCTTAAAGCAGGACACGAGAAAGACCAAACGTGAAGCTAGGAGCTTAAAGCAGGACACGAGAGAGACTAGACCTTAAACTGGGAGCTTAAAGCAGGACATGAGAGAGAGCGGACCTTAAACTGGAGCTTAAATCAGGACACGAGAGAGACCAAACCTTAAGCTAGGTGCTTAAATCAGGAGAGGAGAGAGACCAGACCTTAAGCTGGGATCATAAAGCAGGACACGAGAGACCAGACCTTAAGCTTGGAGCTTAAAACAGGACACGAGAGAGACTCGACCTGAAGCTAGGAGCTTAAAGCAGGACACGAGAGAGTACAGACCTTAAACTGGTAACTTAAATCAGGAGACGAGAGAGACCAGACCTGAAGCTGGGAGCTTAAAGCAGGAGACGAGAGAGACCAGACCTTAAGCTAGGAGCTTAAAGAAGGACACGAGAGAGACTCGACCTGAAGCTAGGAACTTAAAGCAGGACACGAGAGAGACTAGACCTTAAACTGGGAGCTTAAAGCAGGAGACGAGAGAGTCCAGACCTTAAACTGGGAGCTTAAAGCAGGACACGAGAGAGACCAGACCTTAAACTGGGAGCTTAAAGCAGGACGCGAGATAGACCAGACCTTAAACTGGGAGCTTAAAGCAGGACACGAGAGAGACTAGACCTTAAGCTAGAAGCTTAAAGAAGGACACGAGAGAGTACAGACCTTAAACTGGTAACTTAAATCAGGAGACGAGAGACACCAGACCTGAAGCTGGGAGCTTAAAGCAGGAGACGAGAGAGACCAGACCTTAAGCTAGGAGCTTAAAGCAGGACACGAGAGAGACTCGACCTGAAGCTAGGAACTTAAAGCAGGACACGAGAGAGACTAGACCTTAAACTGGGAGCTTAAAGCAGGAGACGAGAGAGACCAGACCTTAAACTGGGAGCTTAAATCAGGAGACGAGAGAGACCAGACCTTAAGCTAGGAGCTTAAAGCAGGAGACGAGAGAGAGCGGACCTTAAACTAGGAGCATAAAGCAGGACACAAGAGAGACTAGACCTTAAGCTAGGAGCTTAAAGCAGGAGATGAGAGAGACCAGACCTTAAACTGGGAGCTTAAATCAGGAGACGAGAGAGACCAGACCTTAAGCTAGGAGCTAAAATCAGGAGAGGAGAGAGACCGGACCTTAAACTGGGAGCTTAAAGCAGGACTCGAGAAAGACCAAATGTGAAGCTAGGAGCTTAAAGCAGGACACGAGAGAGACGAGACCTTAAACTAGGAGCTTAAAGCAGGACATGAGAGAGACAAGACCTCAAGCTAGGAGCTTAAAGCAGGAAACGAGAGAGATCAGACCTTAAGCTGGGAGCTTAAAACAGGAGACGAGAGAGACCAGACCTTAAGCTAGGAGCTTAAAGCAGGAGACGAGAGAGACCAGACCTTAAGCTAGGAGCTTAAAGCAGGAGAGGAGAGAGACCAGACCTTAAGCTAGGTGCTAAAATCAGGAGAGGAGAGAGACTGGACCTTAAACTGGGAGCTTAAAGCAGGACACGAGAAAGACCAAACCTGAAGCTAGGAGCTTAAAGCAGGAGACGAGAGAGACCAGACATTAAACTGGGAGCTAAAACAGGAGACGAGAGAGACCAGACCTTAAACTGGGAGCTTAAAGCAGGAGACGAGAGAGACCAGACATAAAACTGGGATCTAAAACCGGAGACGAGAGAGACCAGACCTTAAACTGGGAGCTTAAAGCAGGACACGAGAGAGACCAGACCTGAAGCTAGGAGCTTAAAGCAGGACATGAGAGAGACAAGACCTGAAGCTAAGAGCTTAAAGCAGGACACGAGAGAGATCAGACCTTAAGCTGGGAGCTTAAAACAGGAGAGGAGAGAGACCAGACCTTAAGCTAGGAGCTTAAAGCAGGAGACGAGAGAGACCAGACTTAAGCTAGGTGCTAAAATCAGGAGAGGAGAGAGACCGGACCTTAAACTGGGAGCTTAAAGCAGGACACGAGAAAGACCAAACGTGAAGCTTGGAGCTTAAAGCAGGACACGAGAGAGACTAGACCTTAAAATGGGAGCTTAAAGCAGGACATGAGAGAGAGCGGACCTTAAACTGGGAGCTTAAATCAGGACACGAGAGAGACCAGACCTTAAGCTAGTAGCTTAAATCAGGAGAGGAGAGAGACCAGACCTTAAGCTGGGATCATAAAGCAGGACACGAGAGACCAGACCTTAAGCTTGGAGCTTAAAACAGGACACGAGAGAGACTCGACCTGAAGCTAAGAGCTTAAAGCAGGACACGAGAGAGTACAGACCTTAAACTGGTAACTTAAATCAGGAGACGAGAGAGACCAGACCAGAAGCTGGGAGCTTAAAGCAGGAGACGAGAGAGACCAGACCTTAAGCTAGGAGCTTAAAGCAGGACACGAGAGAGAACAGACCTTAAACTGGTAACTTAAATCAAGAGACGAGAGAGACCAGACCTGAAGCAGGGAGCTTAAAGCAGGAGACGAGAGAGACCAGACATTAAACTGGGAGCTTAAAGAAGGACACGAGGGAGAGCGGACCTTAAACTAGGAGCTTAAATTAGGACACGAGAGAGACTAGACCTTAAACTAGGAGCTTAAATTAGGACACGAGAGAGACTAGACCTTGAACTAGGAGCTTAAAGCTGGACACGAGAGAGACCGGACCTTAAACTGGGAACTTAAAGCAGGAGACGAGAGAGACCAGACCTTAAACTGGGAACTTAAATCAGGAGAGGAGAGAGACCGGACCTTAAACTGGGAGCTTAAAGCAGGACACGAGAAAGACCAAACGTGAAGCTTGGAGCTTAAATCAGGAGAGGAGAGAGACAAGACCTTAAACTAGGAGCTTAAAGCAGGACACGAGAGAGACAAGACCTTAAGCTAGGAGCTTAAAGCAGGAGACGAGAGAGATCAGACCTTAAGCTGGGAGCTTAAAACAGGAGAGGAGAGAGACCAGACCTTAAGCTAGGAGCTTAAAGCAGGAGACGAGAGAGACCAGACTTAAGCTAGGTGCTAAAATCAGAAGAGGAGAGAGACCGGACCTTAAACTGGGAGCTTAAAGCAGGACACGAGAAAGACCAAACGTGAAGCTTGGAGCTTAAAGCAGGACACGCGAGAGATTAGACCTTAAAATGGGAGCTTAAAGCAGGACATGAGAGAGAGCGGACCTTAAACTGGGAGCTTAAATCAGGACACGAGAGAGACCAGACCTTAAGCTAGTAGCTTAAATCAGGAGAGGAGAGAGACCAGACCTTAAGCTGGGATCATAAAGCAGGACACGAGAGACCAGATCTTAAGCTTGGAGCTTAAAACAGGACACGAGAGAGACTCGACCTGAAGCTAAGAGCTTAAAGCAGGACACGAGAGAGTACAGACCTTAAACTGGTAACTTAAATCAGGAGACGAGAGAGACCAGACCTGAAGCTGGGAGCTTAAAGCAGGAGACGAGAGAGACCAGACCTTAAGCTAGGAGCTTAAAGCAGGAGACGAGAGAGACCAGACCTTAAGCTAGGAGCTTAAATCAGGACACGAGAGAGATCAGACCTTAAACTGGTAACTTAAATCAAGAGACGAGAGAGACCAGACCAGAAGCAGGGAGCTTAAAGCAGGAGACGAGAGAGACCAGACATTAAACTGGGAGCTTAAAGAAGGACACGAGGGAGAGCGGACCTTAAACTAGGAGCTTAAATTAGGACACGAGAGAGACTAGACCTTAAACTAGGAGCTTAAATTAGGACACGAGAGAGACTAGACCTTGAACTAGGAGCTTAAAGCTGGACACGAGAGAGACCGGACCTTAAACTGGAAACTTAAATCAGGAGACGAGAGAGACCAGACCTTAAACTGGGAGCTTAAAGCAGGAGACGAGAGAGACCAGACCTTAAACTGGGAACTTAAATCAGGAGACGAGAGAGACCAGACCTCAAACTGGGAGCTTAAAGCAGTACACGAGAGAGACCGGACCTTAAACTGGGAGCTTAAAGCAGGACACGAGAGAGACCGGACCTTAAACTGGGAGCTTAAAGCAGGACACGAGAGAGAGCGGACCTCAAACTGGGAGCTTAAAGCAGTACACGAGAGAGACCAGACCTGAAGCTGGGAGCTAAAAGCAGGAGACGAGAGAGACCAGACCTTAAACTGGGAGCTTAAAGCAGGACACGAGAGAGAGCGGACCTTAAACTAGGAACTTAAATCAGGAGACGAGAGAGACCAGACCTTCAACTGGGAGCTTAAATCAGGACACGAGAGAGACCAGACCTTAAACTGGGAGCTTAAAACAGGAGACGAGAGAGACCAGACCTTAAGCTAGGAGCTTAAAGCAGGAGACGAGAGAGACCAGACCTTAAGCTAGGAGCTTAAAGCAGGAGAGGAGAGAGACCGGACCTTAAGCTAGGTGCTAAAATCAGGAGAGGAGAGAGACCGGACCTTGAACTGGGAGCTTAAAGCAGGACACGAGAAAGACCAAATCTGAAGCTAGGAGCTTAAAGCAGGAGACGAGAGAGACTAGACCTTAAGCTAGGAGCTTGAAGCATGACACGAGAGAGACCAGACCTGAAGCTAGGAGCTTAAAGTAGGAGACGTGAGAGACCAGACTTGAAACTGGGAGCTTAAAGCAGGACACGAGAGAGACCGGACCTTAAACTGGGAGCTTAAAGCAGGAGACGAGAGAGAGCGGACCTTAAACTGGGAGCTTAAAGCAGGACGCGAGATAGACCAGACCTTAAACTGGGAGCTTAAAGCAGGACACGAGAGAGACTAGACCTTAAGCCAGGAGCTTAAAGCAGGACACGAGAGAGATCAGACCTTAAACTGGGAGCTTAAAACAGGAGACGAGAGAGACCAGACCTTAAGCTAGGAGCTTAAAGCAGGACACGAGAGAGATCAGACCTTAAACTGGGAGCTTAAAACAGGAGACGAGAGAGACCAGACCTTAAGCTAGGAGCTTAAAGCAGGAGACGAGAGAGACCAGACTTAAGCTAGGTGCTAAAATCAGGAGAGGAGAGAGACCGGACCTTAAACTGGGAGCTTAAAGCAGGACACGAGAAAGACCAAACGTGAAGCTAGGAGCTTAAAGCAGGACACGAGAGAGACTAGACCTTAAACTGGGAGCTTAAAGCAGGACATGAGAGAGAGCGGACCTTAAACTGGAGCTTAAATCAGGACACGAGAGAGACCAAACATTAAGCTAGGTGCTTAAATCAGGAGAGGAGAGAGACCAGACCTTAAGCTGGGATCATAAAGCAGGACACGAGAGACCAGACCTTAAGCTTGGAGCTTAAAACAGGACACGAGAGAGACTCGACCTGAAGCTAGGAGCTTAAAGCAGGACACGAGAGAGTACAGACCTTAAACTGGTAACTTAAATCAGGAGACGAGAGAGACCAGACCTGAAGCTGGGAGCTTAAAGCAGGAGACGAGAGAGACCAGACCTTAAGCTAGGAGCTTAAAGAAGGACACGAGAGAGACTCGACCTGAAGCTAGGAACTTAAAGCAGGACACGAGAGAGACTAGACCTTAAACTGGGAGCTTAAAGCAGGAGACGAGAGAGTCCAGACCTTAAACTGGGAGCTTAAAGCAGGACACGAGAGAGACCAGACCTTAAACTGGGAGCTTAAATCAGGAGACGAGAGAGACCAGACCTTAAACTGGGAGCTTAAAGCAGGACACGAGAGAGAGCGGACCTTAAACTAGGAACTTAAATCAGGAGACGAGAGAGACCAGACCTTCAACTGGGAGCTTAAAGCAGGACACGAGAGAGACCAGACCTTAAACTGGGAGCTTAAAACAGGAGACGAGAGAGACCAGACCTTAAGCTAGGAGCTTAAAGCAGGAGACGAGAGAGACCAGACCTTAAGCTAGGAGCTTAAAGCAGGAGAGGAGAGAGACCGGACCTTAAGCTAGGTGCTAAAATCAGGAGAGGAGAGAGACCGGACCTTGAACTGGGAGCTTAAAGCAGGACACGAGAAAGACCAAATCTGAAGCTAGGAGCTTAAAGCAGGAGACGAGAGAGACTAGACCTTAAGCTAGGAGCTTGAAGCATGACACGAGAGAGACCAGACCTGAAGCTAGGAGCTTAAAGTAGGAGACGTGAGAGACCAGACTTGAAACTGGGAGCTTAAAGCAGGACACGAGAGAGACCGGACCTTAAACTGGGAGCTTAAAGCAGGAGACGAGAGAGAGCGGACCTTAAACTGGGAGCTTAAAGCAGGACGCGAGATAGACCAGACCTTAAACTGGGAGCTTAAAGCAGGACACGAGAGAGACTAGACCTTAAGCCAGGAGCTTAAAGCAGGACACGAGAGAGATCAGACCTTAAACTGGGAGCTTAAAACAGGAGACGAGAGAGACCAGACCTTAAGCTAGGAGCTTAAAGCAGGACACGAGAGAGATCAGACCTTAAACTGGGAGCTTAAAACAGGAGACGAGAGAGACCAGACCTTAAGCTAGGAGCTTAAAGCAGGAGACGAGAGAGACCAGACTTAAGCTAGGTGCTAAAATCAGGAGAGGAGAGAGACCGGACCTTAAACTGGGAGCTTAAAGCAGGACACGAGAAAGACCAAACGTGAAGCTAGGAGCTTAAAGCAGGACACGAGAGAGACTAGACCTTAAACTGGGAGCTTAAAGCAGGACATGAGAGAGAGCGGACCTTAAACTGGAGCTTAAATCAGGACACGAGAGAGACCAAACCTTAAGCTAGGTGCTTAAATCAGGAGAGGAGAGAGACCAGACCTTAAGCTGGGATCATAAAGCAGGACACGAGAGACCAGACCTTAAGCTTGGAGCTTAAAACAGGACACGAGAGAGACTCGACCTGAAGCTAGGAGCTTAAAGCAGGACACGAGAGAGTACAGACCTTAAACTGGTAACTTAAATCAGGAGACGAGAGAGACCAGACCTGAAGCTGGGAGCTTAAAGCAGGAGACGAGAGAGACCAGACCTTAAGCTAGGAGCTTAAAGAAGGACACGAGAGAGACTCGACCTGAAGCTAGGAACTTAAAGCAGGACACGAGAGAGACTAGACCTTAAACTGGGAGCTTAAAGCAGGAGACGAGAGAGTCCAGACCTTAAACTGGGAGCTTAAAGCAGGACACGAGAGAGACCAGACCTTAAACTGGGAGCTTAAAGCAGGACGCGAGATAGACCAGACCTTAAACTGGGAGCTTAAAGCAGGACACGAGAGAGACTAGACCTTAAGCTAGAAGCTTAAAGAAGGACACGAGAGAGTACAGACCTTAAACTGGTAACTTAAATCAGGAGACGAGAGACACCAGACCTGAAGCTGGGAGCTTAAAGCAGGAGACGAGAGAGACCAGACCTTAAGCTAGGAGCTTAAAGCAGGACACGAGAGAGACTCGACCTGAAGCTAGGAACTTAAAGCAGGACACGAGAGAGACTAGACCTTAAACTGGGAGCTTAAAGCAGGAGACGAGAGAGACCAGACCTTAAACTGGGAGCTTAAATCAGGAGACGAGAGAGACCAGACCTTAAGCTAGGAGCTTAAAGCAGGAGACGAGAGAGAGCGGACCTTAAACTAGGAGCATAAAGCAGGACACAAGAGAGACTAGACCTTAAGCTAGGAGCTTAAAGCAGGAGATGAGAGAGACCAGACCTTAAACTGGGAGCTTAAATCAGGAGACGAGAGAGACCAGACCTTAAGCTAGGAGCTAAAATCAGGAGAGGAGAGAGACCGGACCTTAAACTGGGAGCTTAAAGCAGGACTCGAGAAAGACCAAATGTGAAGCTAGGAGCTTAAAGCAGGACACGAGAGAGACGAGACCTTAAACTAGGAGCTTAAAGCAGGACATGAGAGAGACAAGACCTCAAGCTAGGAGCTTAAAGCAGGAAACGAGAGAGATCAGACCTTAAGCTGGGAGCTTAAAACAGGAGACGAGAGAGACCAGACCTTAAGCTAGGAGCTTAAAGCAGGAGACGAGAGAGACCAGACCTTAAGCTAGGAGCTTAAAGCAGGAGAGGAGAGAGACCAGACCTTAAGCTAGGTGCTAAAATCAGGAGAGGAGAGAGACTGGACCTTAAACTGGGAGCTTAAAGCAGGACACGAGAAAGACCAAACCTGAAGCTAGGAGCTTAAAGCAGGAGACGAGAGAGACCAGACATTAAACTGGGAGCTAAAACAGGAGACGAGAGAGACCAGACCTTAAACTGGGAGCTTAAAGCAGGAGACGAGAGAGACCAGACATAAAACTGGGATCTAAAACCGGAGACGAGAGAGACCAGACCTTAAACTGGGAGCTTAAAGCAGGACACGAGAGAGACCAGACCTGAAGCTAGGAGCTTAAAGCAGGACATGAGAGAGACAAGACCTGAAGCTAAGAGCTTAAAGCAGGACACGAGAGAGATCAGACCTTAAGCTGGGAGCTTAAAACAGGAGAGGAGAGAGACCAGACCTTAAGCTAGGAGCTTAAAGCAGGAGACGAGAGAGACCAGACTTAAGCTAGGTGCTAAAATCAGGAGAGGAGAGAGACCGGACCTTAAACTGGGAGCTTAAAGCAGGACACGAGAAAGACCAAACGTGAAGCTTGGAGCTTAAAGCAGGACACGAGAGAGACTAGACCTTAAAATGGGAGCTTAAAGCAGGACATGAGAGAGAGCGGACCTTAAACTGGGAGCTTAAATCAGGACACGAGAGAGACCAGACCTTAAGCTAGTAGCTTAAATCAGGAGAGGAGAGAGACCAGACCTTAAGCTGGGATCATAAAGCAGGACACGAGAGACCAGACCTTAAGCTTGGAGCTTAAAACAGGACACGAGAGAGACTCGACCTGAAGCTAAGAGCTTAAAGCAGGACACGAGAGAGTACAGACCTTAAACTGGTAACTTAAATCAGGAGACGAGAGAGACCAGACCAGAAGCTGGGAGCTTAAAGCAGGAGACGAGAGAGACCAGACCTTAAGCTAGGAGCTTAAAGCAGGACACGAGAGAGAACAGACCTTAAACTGGTAACTTAAATCAAGAGACGAGAGAGACCAGACCTGAAGCAGGGAGCTTAAAGCAGGAGACGAGAGAGACCAGACATTAAACTGGGAGCTTAAAGAAGGACACGAGGGAGAGCGGACCTTAAACTAGGAGCTTAAATTAGGACACGAGAGAGACTAGACCTTAAACTAGGAGCTTAAATTAGGACACGAGAGAGACTAGACCTTGAACTAGGAGCTTAAAGCTGGACACGAGAGAGACCGGACCTTAAACTGGGAACTTAAAGCAGGAGACGAGAGAGACCAGACCTTAAACTGGGAACTTAAATCAGGAGACGAGAGAGACCAGACCTTAAACTGGGAGCTTAAAGCAGGACACGAGAGAGACCGTACCTTAAACTGGGAGCTTAAAGCAGGACACGAGAGAGACCGGACCTTAAACTGGGAGCTTAAAGCAGGACACGAGAGAGAGCGGACCTTAAACTGGGAGCTTAAAGCAGGACACGAGAGAGACCGGACCGTAAACTGGGAGCTTAAAGCAGGACACGAGAGAGACCGGACCTTAAACTGGGAGCTTAAAGCAGGACACGAGAGAGACCAGACCTGAAGCTGGGAGCTAAAAGCAGGAGACGAGAGAGACCAGACCTTAAACTGGGAGCTTAAAGCAGGACACGAGAGTGAGCGGACCTTAAACTAGGAACTTAAATCAGGAGACGAGAGAGACCAGACCTTCAACTGGGAGCTTAAAGCAGGACACGAGAGAGAACAGACCTTAAGCTAGGAGCTTAAAGCAGGACACGAGAGAGATCAGACCTTAAACTGGGAGCTTAAAACAGGAGACGAGAGAGACCAGACCTTAAGCTAGGAGCTTAAAGCAGGAGACGAGAGAGACCAGACCTTAAGCTAGGAGCTTAAAGCAGGAGAGGAGAGAGACCGGACCTTAAGCTAGGTGCTAAAATCAGGAGAGGAGAGAGACCGGACCTTGAACTGGGAGCTTAAAGCAGGACACGAGAAAGACCAAACCTGAAGCTAGGAGCTTAAAGCAGGAGACGAGAGAGACTAGACCTTAAGCTAGGAGCTTGAAGCATGACACGAGAGAAACCAGACCTGAAGCTAGGAGCTTAAAGTAGGAGACGTGAGAGACCAGACTTGAAACTGGGAGCTTAAAGCAGGACACGAGAGAGACCGGACCTTAAACTGGGAGCTTAAAGCAGGACACGAGAGAGACCAGACCTTAAACTGGGAGCTTAAAGCAGGACGCGAGATAGACCAGACCTTAAACTGGGAGCTTAAAGCAGGACACAAGAGAGACTAGACCTTAAGGTAGGAGCTTAAAGAAGGACACGAGAGAGTACAGACCTTAAACTGGTAACTTAAATCAGGAGACGAGAGACACCAGACCTGAAGCTGGGAGCTTAAAGCAGGAGACGAGAGAGACCAGACCTTAAGCTAGGAGCTTAAAGCAGGACACGAGAGAGACTCGACCTGAAGCTAGGAACTTAAAGCAGGACACGAGAGAGACTAGACCTTAAACTGGGAGCTTAAAGCAGGAGACGAGAGAGACCAGACCTTAAACTGGGAGCTTAAATCAGGAGACGAGAGAGACCAGACCTTAAGCTAGGAGCTTAAAGCAGGAGACGAGAGAGAGCGGACCTTAAAGTAGGAGCTTAAAGCAGGACACAAGAGAGACTAGACCTTAAGCTAGGAGCTTAAAGCAGGAGACGAGAGAGACCAGACCTTAAACTGGGAGCTTAAATCAGGAGACGAGAGAGACCAGACCTTAAGCTAGGAGCTAAAATCAGGAGAGGAGAGAGACCGGACCTTAAACTGGGAGCTTAAAGCAGGACACGAGAAAGACCCAACGTGAAGCTACGATCTTAAAGCAGGACACGAGAGAGACGAGACCTTAAACTAGGAGCTTAAAGCAGGACACGAGAGAGACAAGACCTCAAGCTAGCAGCTTAAAGCAGGAGACGAGAGAGAACAGACCTTAAGCTGAGAGCTTAAAACAGGAGACGAGAGAGACCAGACCTTAAGCTAGGAGCTTAAAGCAGGAGACGAGAGAGACCAGATTAAGCTAGGTGCTAAAATCAGGAGAGGAGAGAGACCGGACCTTAAACTGGGAGCTTAAAGCAGGACACGAGAAAGACCAAACGTGAAGCTAGGAGCTTAAAGCAGGACACGAGAGAGACTAGACCTTCAACTGAGAGCTTAAAGCAGGACATGAGAGAGAGCGGACCTTAAACTGGAGCTTAAATCAGGACACGAGAGAGACCAAACCTTAAGCTAGGTGCTTAAATCAGGAGAGGAGAGAGACCAGACCTTAAGCTGGGATCATAAAGCAGGACACGAGAGACCAGACCTTAAGCTTGGAGCTTAAAACAGGACACGAGAGAGACTCGACCTGAAGCTAGGAGCTTAAAGCAGGACACGAGAGACTACAGACCTTAAGCTGGTAACTTAAATCAGGAGACGAGAGACACCAGACCTGAAGCTGGGAGCTTAAAGCAGGAGACGAGAGAGACCAGACCTTAAGCTAGGAGCTTAAAGCAGGACACGAGAGAGACTCGACCTGAAGCTAGGAACTTAAAGCAGGACTCGAGAGAGACTAGACCTTAAACTGGGAGCTTGAAGCATGACACGAGAGAGACCAGACCTGAAGCTAGGAGCTTAAAGTAGGAGTCGAGAGAGACCAGACTTGAAACTGGGAGCTTAAAGGACACGAGAGAGACCGGACCTTAAACTGGGAGCTTAAAGCAGGAGACGAGAGAGAGCGGACCTTAAACTGGGAGCTTAAAGCAGGACGCGAGATAGACCAGACCTTAAACTGGGAGCTTAAAGCAGGACACGAGAGAGACTAGACCTTAAGCTAGGAGCTTAAAGCAGGACACGAGAGAGACCGGACCTTAAACTGGGATCTTAAAGCAGGAGAGGAGAGAGTCCGGACCTTAAACTGGGAGCTTAAAGCAGGACACGACAAGAGACCAGACCTTAAACTGGGAACTTAAAGCAGGAGACGAGTGAGAACGGACCTTAAACTGGGAGCTTAAAGAAGGACACGAGAGAGACCGGACCTTAAACTGGGAGCTTAAAGCAGGACACAAGAGAGACCAGACCTTAAGCTAGGAGCTTAAAGCAGGACACGAGAGAGAGCGGACCTTAAGCGAGGAGCTTAAAGCAGGACACGAGAGAGAGCGGACCTTAAACTGGGAGCTTAAAGCAGGACACAAGAGAGACCAGACCTTAAGCTAGGAGCTTAAAGCAGGACACGAGAGAGAGCGGACCTTAAACTAGGAGCTTAAAGCAGGACACGAGAGAGACCAGATCTGAAACTGGGAGCTTAAAGCATTAGACAAGAGAGACCAGACCTTAAACTGGGAGCTTAAAGCAGGAGACGAGAGAGACCAGACCTTAAGCTAGGAGCTTAAAGCAGGACACGAGAGAGAACAGACCTTAAACTGGTAACTTAAATCAGGAGACGAGAGAGACCAGACCTGAAGCAGGGAGCTTAAAGCAGGAGACGAGAGAGACCAGATATTAAACTGGGAGCTAAAACAGGAGACGAGAGAGACCAGACCTTAAACTGGGAGCTTAAAGCAGGAGACGAGAGAGACCAGACATAAAACTGGGATCTAAAACTGGAGACGAGAGAGACCAGACCTTAAACTGGGAGCTTAAAGCAGGACACGAGAGAGACCAGACCTGAAGCTAGGAGCTTAAAGCAGGACATGAGAGAGACAAGACCTTAAACTAGGAGCTTAAAGCAGGACACGAGGGAGACAAGACCTTAAGCTAGGAGCTTAAAGCAGGAGACGAGAGAGATCAGACCTTAAGCTGGGAGCTTAAAACAGGAGAGGAGAGAGACCAGACCTTAAGCTAGGAGCTTAAAGCAGGAGACGAGAGAGACCAGACTTAAGCTAGGTGCTAAAATCAGGAGAGGAGAGAGACCGGACCTTAAACTGGGAGCTTAAAGCAGGACACGAGAAAGACCAAACGTGAAGCTTGGAGCTTAAAGCAGGACACGAGAGAGACTAGACCTTAAAATGGGAGCTTAAAGCAGGACATGAGAGAGAGCGGACCTTAAACTGGGAGCTTAAATCAGGACACGAGAGAGACCAGACCTTAAGCTAGTAGCTTAAATCAGGAGAGGAGAGAGACCAGACCTTAAGCTGGGATCATAAAGCAGGACACGAGAGACCAGACCTTAAGCTTGGAGCTTAAAACAGGACACGAGAGAGACTCGACCTGAAGCTAAGAGCTTAAAGCAGGACACGAGAGAGTACAGACCTTAAACTGGTAACTTAAATCAGGAGACGAGAGAGACCAGACCTGAAGCTGGGAGCTTAAAGCAGGAGACGAGAGAGACCAGACCTTAAGCTAGGAGCTTAAAGCAGGAGACGAGAGAGACCAGACCTTAAGCTAGGAGCTTAAAGCAGGACACGAGAGAGAACAGACCTTAAACTGGTAACTTAAATCAAGAGACGAGAGAGACCAGACCTGAAGCAGGGAGCTTAAAGCAGGAGACGAGAGAGACCTGACATTAAACTGGGAGCATAAAGAAGGACACGAGGGAGAGCGGACCTTAAACTAGGAGCTTAAATTAGGACACGAGAGAGACTAGACCTTAAACTAGGAGCTTAAATTAGGACACGAGAGAGACTAGACCTTGAACTAGGAGCTTAAAGCTGGACATGAGAGAGATCGGACCTTAAACTGGGAGCTTAAATCAGGAGACGAGAGAGACCGGACCTTAAACTGGGAGCTTAAAGCAGGACACGAGAAAGACCAAACGTGAAGCTTGGAGCTTAAAGCAGGACACGAGAGAGACTAGACCTTAAAATGGGAGCTTAAAGCAGGACATGAGAGAGAGCGGACCTTAAACTAGGAGCTTAAATTAGGACACGAGAGAGACTAGACCTTGAACTAGGAGCTTAAAGCTGGACATGAGAGAGATCGGACCTTAAACTGGGAGCTTAAATCAGGAGACGAGAGAGACCGGACCTTAAACTGGGAGCTTAAAGCAGGACACGAGAGAGACCAGACCTGAAGCAGGGAGCTTAAAGCAGGAGACGAGAGAGACCAGACATTAAACTGGGAGCTTAAAGAAGGACACGAGGGAGAGCGGACCTTAAACTAGGAGCTTAAATTAGGACACGAGAGAGACTAGACCTTAAACTAGGAGCTTAAATTAGGACACGAGAGAGACTAGACCTTGAACTAGGAGCTTAAAGCTGGACACGAGAGAGACCGGACCTTAAACTGGGAGCTTAAATCAGGAGACGAGAGAGACCAGACCTTAAACTGGGAACTTAAATCAGGAGACGAGAGAGACCAGACCTTAAACTGGGAGCTTAAAGCAGGAGACGAGAGAGACCAGACCTTAAACTGGGAACTTAAATCAGGAGACGAGAGAGACCAGACCTTAAACTGGGAGCTTAAAGCAGGACACGAGAGAGACCGGACCTTAAACTGGGAGCTTAAAGCAGGACACGAGAGAGACCGGACCTTAAACTGGGAGCTTAAAGCAGGACACGAGAGAGAGCGGACCTTAAACTGGGAGCTTAAAGCAGGACACGAGAGAGACCGGACCGTAAACTGGGAGCTTAAAGCAGGACACGAGAGAGACCGAACCTTAAACTGGGAGCTTAAAGCAGGACACGAGAGAGACCGGACCTTAAACTGGGAGCTTAAAGCAGGACACGAGAGAGACCAGAACTGAAGCTGGGAGCTAAAAGCAGGAGACGAGAGAGACCAGACCTTAAACTGGGAGCTTAAAGCAGGACACAAGAGAGAGCGGACCTTAAACTAGGAACTTAAATCAGGAGACGAGAGAGACCAGACCTTCAACTGGGAGCTTAAAGCAGGACACGAGAGAGATCAGACCTTAAACTGGGAGCTTAAAACAGGAGACGAGAGAGACTAGACCTTAAGCTAGGAGCTTAAAGTAGGAGACGAGAGAGACCAGACCTTAAGCTAGGAGCTTAAAGCAGGAGAGGAGAGAGACCGGACCTTAAGCTAGGTGCTAAAATCAGGAGAGGAGAGAGACCGGATCTTAAACTGGGAGCTTAAAGCAGGACACGAGAAAGACCAAACCTGAAGCTAGGAGCTTAAAGCAGGAGACGAGAGAGAGTAGACCTTAAGCTAGGAGCTTGAAGCATGACACGAGAGAGACCAGACCTGAAGCTAGTAGCTTAAAGTAGGAGACGTGAGAGACCAGACTTGAAACTGGGAGCTTAAAGCAGGACACGAGAGAGACCGGACCTTAAACTGGGAGCATATAGCAGGAGACGAGAGAGACCGTACCTTAAACTGGGAGCTTAAAGCAGGAGACGAGAGAGAGCGGACCTTAAACTGGGAGCTTAAAGCAGGACGCGAGATAGACCAGACCTTAAACTGGGAGCTTAAAGCAGGACACGAGAGAGACTAGACCTTAAGCTAGGAGCTTAAAGAAGGACACGAGAGAGTACAGACCTTAAACTGGTAACTTAAATAAGGAGACGAGAGACACCAGACCTGAAGCTGGGAGCTTAAAGCAGGAGACGAGAGAGACCAGACCTTAAGCTAGGAGCTTAAAGCAGGACACGAGAGAGACTCGACCTGAAGCTAGGAACTTAAAGCAGGACACGAGAGAGACTAGACCTTAAACTGGGAGCTTAAAGCAGGAGACGAGAGAGACCAGACCTTAAACTGGGAGCTTAAATCAGGAGACGAGAGAGACCAGACCTTAAGCTAGGAGCTTAAAGCAGGAGACGAGAGAGAGCGGACCTTAAACTAGGAGCTTAAAGCAGGACACAAGAGAGACTAGACCTTAAGCTAGGAGCTTAAAGCAGGAGACGAGAGAGACCAGACCTTAAACTGGGAGCTTAAAGCAGGACACGAGAGAGACTCGACCTGAAGCTAGGAACTTAAAGCAGGACACGAGAGAGACTAGACCTTAAACTGGGAGCTTAAAGCAGGACACAAGAGAGACTAGACCTTAAGCTAGGAGCTTAAAGCAGGAGACGAGAGAGACCAGACCTTAAACTGGGAGCTTAAATCAGGAGACGAGAGAGACCAGACCTTAAGCTAGGAGCTAAAATCAGGAGAGGAGAGAGACCGGACCTTAAACTGGGAGCTTAAAGCAGGACACGAGAAAGACCAAACGTGAAGCTAGGAGCTTAAAGCAGGACACGAGAGAGACGAGACCTTAAACTAGGAGCTTAAAGCAGGACACGAGAGAGACAAGACCTCAAGCTAGGAGCTTAAAGCAGGAGACGAGAGAGAACAGACCTTAAGCTAGGAGCTTAAAACAGGAGACGAGAGAGACCAGACCTTAAGCTAGGAGCTTAAAGCAGGAGACGAGAGAGACCAGACCTTAAGCTAGGAGCTTAAAGCAGGAGAGGAGAGAGACCAGACCTTAAGCTAGGTGCTAAAATCAGGAGAGGAGAGAGACCGGACCTTAAACTGGGAGCTTAAAGCAGGACACGTGAAAGACCAAACCTGAAGCTAGGAGCTTAAAGCAGGAGAGGAGAGAGACTAGACCTTAAGCTAGGAGCTTGAAGCAGGACACGAGAGAGACCAGACCTTAAGCTAGGAGCTTAAAGTAGGAGACGAGAGAGACCAGACTTGAAACTGGGAGCTTAAAGCAGGACACGAGAGAGACCGGACCTTAAACTGGGAGCTTAAAGCAGGAGACGAGACAGAGCTGACCTTAAACTGGGAATTTAAAGCAGGACACGAGATAGACCAGACCTTAAACTGGGAGCTTAAAGCAGGACACGAGAGAGTACAGACCTTAAACTGGTAACTTAAATCAGGAGACGAGAGACACCAGACCTGAAGCTGGGAGCTTAAAGCAGGAGACGAGAGAGACCAGACATTAAACTGGGATCTAAAACCGGAGACGAGAGAGACCAGACCTTAAACTGGGAGCTTAAAGCAGGACACGAGAGAGACCAGACCTGAAGCTAGGAGCTTAAAGCAGGACATGAGAGAGACAAGACCTTAAACTAGGAGCTTAAAGCAGGACACGAGAGAGACAAGACCTTAAGCTAGGAGCTTAAAACAGGAGACGAGAGAGATCAGACCTTAAGCTGGGAGCTTAAAACAGGAGACGAGAGAGACCAGACCTTAAGCTAGGAGCTTAAAGCAGGAGACGAGAGAGACCAGACTTAAGCTAGGTGCTAAAATCAGGAGAGGAGAGAGACCGGACCTTAAACTGGGAGCTTAAAGCAGGACACGAGAAAGACCAATCGTGAAGCTTGGAGCTTAAAGCAGGACACGAGAGAGACTAGACCTTAAAATGGGAGCTTAAAGCAGGACATGAGAGAGAGCGGACCTTAAACTGGGAGCTTAAATCAGGACACGAGAGAGACCAGACCTTAAGCTAGTAGCTTAAATCAGGAGAGGAGAGAGACCAAACCTTAAGCTGGGATCATAAAGCAGGACACGAGAGACCAGACCTTAAGCTTGGAGCTTAAAACAGGACACGAGAGAGACTCGACCTGAAGCTAAGAGCTTAAAGCAGGACACGAGAGAGTACAGACCTTAAACTGGTAACTTAAATCAGGAGACGAGAGAGACCAGACCTGAAGCTGGGAGCTTAAAGCAGGAGACGAGAGAGACCAGACCTTAAGCTAGGAGCTTAAAGCAGGAGACGAGAGAGACCAGACCTTAAACTAGGAGCTTAAAGCAGGACACGAGAGAGAACAGACCTTAAACTGGTAACTTAAATCAAGAGACGAGAGAGACCAGACCTGAAGCAGGGAGCTTAAAGCAGGAGACGAGAGAGACCAGACATTAAACTGGGAGCTTAAAGAAGGACACGAGGGAGAGCGGACCTTAAACTAGGAGCTTAAATTAGGACACGAGAGAGACTAGACCTTAAACTAGGAGCTTAAATTAGGACACGAGAGAGACTAGACCTTGAACTAGGAGCTTAAAGCTGGACACGAGAGAGACCGGACCTTAAACTGGGAACTTAAATCAGGAGACGAGAGAGACCAGACCTTAAACTGGGAGCTTAAAGCAGGAGAGGAGAGAGACCGGACCTTAAACTGGGAGCTTAAAGCAGGACACGAGAGAGACCGGACCTTAAACTAGGAGCTTAAAGCAGGAGACGAGAGAGACCAGACCTTAAGCTAGGAGCTTAAAGCAGGAGAGGAGAGAGACCGGACCTTAAGCTAGGTGCTAAAATCAGGAGAGGAGAGAGACCAGACCTTAAACTGGGAGCTTAAAGCAGGACACGAGGAAGACCAAATCTGAAGCTAGGAGCTTAAAGCAGGAGACGAGAGAGACTAGACCTTAAGCTAGGAGCTTGAAGCATGACACGAGAGAGACCAGACCTGAAGCTAGGAGCTTAAAGTAGGAGACGTGAGAGACCAGACTTGAAACTGGGAGCTTAAAGCAGGACACGAGAGAGACCGGACCTTAAACTGGGAGCTTAAAGCAGGAGACGAGAGAGAGCGGACCTTAAACTGGGAGCTTAAAGCAGGACACGAGATAGACCAGACCTTAAACTGGGAGCTTAAAGCAGGACACGAGAGAGACTAGACCTTAAGCCAGGAGCTTAAAGCAGGACACGAGAGAGTACAGACCTTAAACTGGTAACTTAAATCAGGAGACGAGAGACACCAGACCTGAAGCTGGGAGCTTAAAGCAGGAGACGAGAGAGACCAGACCTTAAGCTGGGAGCTTAAAGCAGGACACGAGAGAGACTCGACCTGAAGCTAGGAACTTAAAGCAGGACACGAGAGAGACTAGACCTTAAACTGGGAGCTTAAAGCAGGAGACGAGAGAGACCAGACCTTAAACTGGGAGCTTAAATCAGGAGACGAGAGAGACCAGACCTTAAGCTAGGAGCTTAAAGCAGGAGACGAGAGAGACCAGACCTTAAGCTAGGAGCTAAAATCAGAAGAGGAGAGAGACCGGACCTTAAACTGGGAGCTTAAAGCAGGACACGAGAAAGACCAAACGTGAAGCTAGGAGCTTAAAGCAGGACACGAGAGAGACTAGACCTTAAACTGGGAGCTTAAAGCAGGACATGAGAGAGAGCGGACCTTAAACTGGAGCTTAAATCAGGACACGAGAGAGACCAAACCTTAAGCTAGGTGCTTAAATCAGGAGAGGAGAGAGACCAGACCTTAAGCTGGGATCATAAAGCAGGACATGAGAGACCAGACCTTAAGCTTGGAGCTTAAAACAGGACACGAGAGAGACTCGACCTGAAGCTAGGAGCTTAAAGCAGGACACGAGAGAGTACAGACCTTAAACTGGTAACTTAAATCAGGAGACGAGAGACACCAGACCTGAAGCTGGGAGCTTAAAGCAGGAGACGAGAGAGACCAGACCGTAAACTGGGAGCTTAAAGCAGGAGACGAGAGAGACCAGACCTTAAGCTAGGAGCATAAAGCAGGACACGAGAGAGACTCGACCTGAAGCTAGGAACTTAAAGCAGGACACGAGAGAGACTAGACCTTAAACTGGGAGCTTGAAGCATGACACGAGAGAGACCAGTCCTGAAGCTAGGAGCTTAAAGTAGGAGACGAGAGAGACCAGACTTGAAACTGGGAGCTTAAAGCAGGACACGAGAGAGACCGGACCTTAAACTGGGAGCTTAAAGCAGGAGACGAGAGAGAGCGGACATTAAACTGGGAGCTTAAAGCAGGACGCGAGATAGACCAGACCTTAAACTGGGAGCTTAAAGCAGGACAAGAGAGAGACTAGACCTTAAGCTAGGAGCTTAAAGCAGGTCACGAGAGAGTACAGACCTTAAACTGGTAACTTAAATCAGGAGACGAGAGACACCAGACCTGAAGCTGGGAGCTTAAAGCAGGAGACGAGAGAGACCAGACCTTAAACTGGGAGCTTAAAGCAGGAGACGAGAGAGTCCAGACCTTAAACTGGGAGCTTAAAGCAGGACACGAGAGAGACCAGACCTTAAACTGGGAGCTTAAATCAGGAGACGAGAGAGACCA
The DNA here is from genome assembly GCF_044704955.1 of Pristiophorus japonicus. Lineage (NCBI taxonomy): Eukaryota > Metazoa > Chordata > Chondrichthyes > Pristiophoridae > Pristiophorus > Pristiophorus japonicus. Next base: position 60,738 of record NW_027254677.1, on the reverse strand, counting down.
GACCTTAAGCTAGGAGTAGAAAGCAGGACACGAGAGAGACCACACCTTGAACTGGGAGCTTAAATCAGGAGACGAGAGTGACCAGACCTTAAACTAGGTGCTTAAATCAGGAAAGGAGAGAGACCAGACCTTAAACTGGGGGCTTAAAGCAGGACAGGAGAGAGACCGGACCTTAAACTGGGATCTTAAAGCAGGAGAGGAGAGAGTCCGGACCTTAAACTGGGAGCTTAAAGCAGGACACGACAAGAGACCAGACCTTAAACTGGGAACTTAAAGCAGGAGACGAGTGAGAACGGACCTTAAACTGGGAGCTTAAAGAAGGACACGAGAGAGACCGGACCTTAAACTGGGAGCTTAAAGCAGGACACAAGAGAGACCAGACCTTAAGCTAGGAGCTTAAAGCAGGAGACGAGAGAGACCAGACCGTAAACTGGGAGCTTAAAGCAGGACACGAGAGAGACCAGACCTTAAGCGAGGAGCTTAAAGCAGGACACGAGAGAGAGCGGACCTTAAACTAGGAGCTTAAATCAGGAGACGAGAGAGACCAGACCTTAAGCTAGGAGCTTAAAGCAGGACACGAGAGAGACAAGATCTGAAACTGGGAGCTTAAAGCATTAGACAAGAGAGACCAGACCTTAAACTGGGAGCTTAAAGCAGGAGACGAGAGAGACCAGACCTTAAGCTAGGAGCTTAAAGCAGGAGACGAGAGAGACCAGACCTTAAGCTAGGAGCTTAAAGCAGGAGAGGAGAGAGACCGGACCTTAAGTTGGGTGCTAAAATCAGGAGAGGAGAGAGACCGGACCTTAAACTGGGAGCTTAAAGCAGGACACGAGAAAGACCAAACCTGAAGCTAGGAGCTTAAAGCAGGAGACGAGAGAGACTAGACCTTAAGCTGGGAGCTTGAAGCATGACACGAGAGAGACCAGACCTGAAGCTAGGAGCTTAAATTAGGAGACGTGAGAGACCAGACTTGAAACTGGGAGCTTAAAGCAGTACACGAGAGAGACCGGACCTTAAACTGGGAGCTTAAAGCAGGAGACGAGAGAGAGCGGACCTTAAACTGGGAGCTTAAAGCAGGTCGCGAGATAGACCAGACCTTAAACTGGGAGCTTAAAGCAGGACACGAGAGAGACTAGACCTTAAGCTAGGAGCTTAATGAAGGACACGAGAGAGTACAGACCTTAAACTGGTAACTTAAATCAGGAGACGAGAGACACCAGACCTGAAGCTGGGAGCTTAAAGCAGGAGACGAGAGAGACTAGACCTTAAGCTAGGAGCTTAAAGCAGGACACGAGAGAGACTCGACCTGAAGCTAGGAACTTAAAGCAGGACACGAGAGAGATTAGACCTTAAACTGGGAGCTTAAAGCAGGACACAAGAGAGACTAGACCTTAAGCTAGGAGCTTAAAGCAGGAGACGAGAGAGACCAGACCTTAAACTGGGAGCTTAAATCAGGAGACGAGAGAGACCAGACCTTAAGCTAGGAGCTAAAATCAGGAGAGGAGAGAGACCGGACCTTAAACTGGGAGCTTAAAGCAGGACACGAGAAAGACCAAACGTGAAGCTAGGAGCTTAAAGCAGGACACGAGAGAGACGAGACCTTAAACTAGGAGCTTAAAGCAGGACACGAGAGAGACAAGACCTCAAGCTAGGAGCTTAAAGCAGGAGACGAGAGAGAACAGACCTTAAGCTAGGAGCTTAAAACAGGAGACGAGAGAGACCAGACCTTAACCTAGGAGCTTAAAGCAGGAGACGAGAGAGACCGGACCTTAAACTGGGAGCTTAAAGCAGGACACGAGAGAGACTAGACCTTAAGCTAGGAGCTTGAAGCATGACACGAGAGAGACCAGACCTGAAGCTAGGAGCTTAAAGTAGGAGACGTGAGAGACCAGACTTGAAACTGGGAGCTTAAAGCAGGACACGAGAGAGACCGGACCTTAAACTGGGAGCTTAAAGCAGGAGACGAGAGAGAGCGGACCTTAAACTGGGAGCTTTAAGCAGGACGCGAGATAGACCAGACCTTAAACTGGGAGCTTAAAGCAGGACACGAGAGAGACTAGACCTTAAGCCAGGAGCTTAAAGCAGGACACGAGAGAGTACAGACCTTAAACTGGTAACTTAAATCAGGAGACGAGAGACACCAGACCTGAAGCTGGGAGCTTAAAGCAGGAGACGAGAGAGACCAGACCTTAAGCTAGGAGCTTAAAGCAGGACACGAGAGAGACTCGACCTGAAGCTAGGAACTTAAAGCAGGACACGAGAGAGACTAGACCTTAAACTGGGAGCTTAAAGCAGGAGACGAGAGAGACCAGACCTTAAACTGGGAGCTTAAATCAGGAGACGAGAGAGACCAGACCTTAAGCTAGGAGCTTAAAGCAGGAGACGAGAGAGACCAGACCTTAAGCTAGGAGCTAAAATCAGGAGAGGAGAGAGACCGGACCTTAAACTGGGAGCTTAAAGCAGGACACGAGAAAGACCAAACGTGAAGCTAGGAGCTTAAAGCAGGACACGAGAGAGACTAGACCTTAAACTGGGAGCTTAAAGCAGGACATGAGAGAGAGCGGACCTTAAACTGGAGCTTAAATCAGAACACGAGAGGGACCAAACCTTAAGCTAGGTGCTTAAATCAGGAGAGGAGAGAGACCAGACCTTAAGCTGGGATCATAAAGCAGGACATGAGAGACCAGACCTTAAGCTTGGAGCTTAAAACAGGACACGAGAGAGACTCGACCTGAAGCTAGGAGCTTAAAGCAGGACACGAGAGAGTACAGACCTTAAACTGGTAACTTAAATCAGGGGACGAGAGACACCAGACCTGAAGCTGGGAGCTTAAAGCAGGAGACGAGAGAGACCAGACCGTAAACTGGGAGCTTAAAGCAGGAGACGAGAGAGACCAGACCTTAAGCTAGGAGCATAAAGCAGGACACGAGAGAGACTCGACCTGAAGCTAGGAACTTAAAGCAGGACACGAGAGAGACTAGACCTTAAACTGGGAGCTTGAAGCATGACACGAGAGAGACCAGACCTGAAGCTAGGAGCTTAAAGTAGGAGACGAGAGAGACCAGACTTGAAACTGGGAGCTTAAAGCAGGACACGAGAGAGACCGGACCTTAAACTGGGAGCTTAAAGCAGGAGACGAGAGAGAGCGGACCTTAAACTGGGAGCTTAAAGCAGGACGCGAGATAGACCAGACCTTAAACTGGGAGCTTAAAGCAGGACACGAGAGAGACTAGACCTTAAGCTAGGAGCTTAAAGCAGGACACGAGAGAGTACAGACCTTAAACTGGTAACTTAAATCAGGAGACGAGAGACACCAGACCTGAAGCTGGGAGCTTAAAGCAGGAGACGAGAGAGACTAGACCTTAAACTGGGAGCTTAAAGCAGGAGACGAGAGAGTCCAGACCTTAAACTGGGAGCTTAAAGCAGGACACGAGAGAGACCAGACCTTAAACTGGGAGCTTAAAGCAGGAGACGAGAGAGACTAGACCTTAAACTGGGAGCTTAAAGCAGGAGACGAGAGAGACCAGACCTTAAGCTAGGAGTAGAAAGCAGGACTCGAGAGAGACCACACCTTGAACTGGGAGCTTAAATCAGGAGACGAGAGTGACCAGACCTTAAACTAGGTGCTTAAATCAGGAAAGGAGAGAGACCGGACGTTCAACTGGGAGCTTAAAGCAGGAGAGGAGAGAGTCCGGACCTTAAACTGGGAGCTTAAAGCAGGACACGACAAGAGACCAGACCTTAAACTGGGAACTTAAAGCAGGAGACGAGTGAGAACGGACCTTAAACTGGGAGCTTAAAGAAGGACACGAGAGAGACCGGACCTTAAACTGGGAGCTTAAAGCAGGACACAAGAGAGACCAGACCTTAATCTAGGAGCTTAAAGCAGGAGACGAGAGAGACCAGACCGTAAACTGGGAGCTTAAAGCAGGACACGAGAGAGACCAGACCTTAACCGAGGAGCTTAAAGCAGGACACGAGAGAGAGCGGACCTTAAACTAGGAGCTTAAATCAGGACACGAGAGAGACCAGACCTTAAGCTAGGAGCTTAAAGCAGGACACGAGAGAGACCAGATCTGAAACTGGGAGCTTAAAGCATTAGACAAGAGAGACCAGACCTGAAGCAGGGAGCTTAAAGCAGGACACGAGAGAGACCAGACATTAAACTGGGAGCTTAAAGAAGGACACGAGAGAGAGCGGACCTTAAACTAGGAGCTTAAATTAGGACACGAGAGAGACTAGACCTTAAACTAGGAGCTTAAATTAGGACACGAGAGAGACTAGACCTTAAGCTAGGAGTTTAAAGCAGGACATGAGAGAGAGGCGACCTTAAACTAGGAGCTTAAATCAGGAGACGAGGGAGACCAGACATTAAGCTAGGAGCTTAAAGCAGGAGAAGAGAGAGACCGGACCTTAAACTAGGAGCTTAAAGCAGGAGACGAGAAAGACCAAACCTGAAGCTAGGAGCTTAAAGCAGGAGACGAGAGAGACTAGACCTTAAGCTAGGAGCTTAAAGCTGGACACGAGAGAGACCAGACCTGAAACTGGGAACTTAAATCAGGAGACGAGAGAGACCAGACCTTAAACTGGGAGCTTAAAGCAGGAGACGAGAGAGACCAGACCTTAAACTGGGAACTTAAATCAGGAGACGAGAGAGACCAGACCTTAAACTGGGAGCTTAAAGCAGGACACGAGAGAGACCGGACCTTAAACTGGGAGCTAAAAGCAGGACACGAGAGAGACCGGACCTTAAACTGGGAGCTTAAAGCAGGACACGAGAGAGAGCGGACCTTAAACTGGGAGCTTAAAGCAGGACACGAGAGAGACCAGACCTGAAGCTGGGAGCTTAAAGCAGGAGACGAGAGAGACCAGACCTTAAACTGGGAGCTTAAAGTAGGACACGAGAGAGAGCGGACCTTAAACTAGGAACTTAAATCAGGAGACGAGAGAGACCAGACCTTCAACTGGGAGCTTAAAGCAGGACACGAGAGAGACCAGACCTTAAGCTAGGAGCTTAAAGCAGGACACGAGAGAGAGCGGACCTTAAACTGGGAGCTTAAAACAGGAGACGAGAGAGACCAGACCTTAAGCTAGGAGCTTAAAGCAGGAGAGGAGAGAGACCAGACCTTAAGCTAGGTGCTAAAATCAGGATAGGAGAGAGACCGGACCTTAAACTGGGAGCTTAAAGCAGGACACGAGAAAGACCAAACCTGAAGCTAGGAGCTTAAAGCAGGAGACGAGAGAGACTAGACCTTAAGCTAGGAGCTTGAAGCAGGACACGAGAGAGACCAGACCTGAAGCTAGGAGCTTAAAGTAGGAGACGAGAGAGACCAGACTTGAAACTGGGAGCTTAAAGCAGGACACGAGAGAAACCGGACCCTAAACAGGGAGCTTAAAGCAGGAGACGAGAGAGAGCTGACCTTAAACTGGGAATTTAAAGCAGGACACGAGATAGACCAGACCTTAAACTGGGAGCTTAAAGCAGGACACGAGAGAGACTAGACCTTAAGCTAGGAGCTTAAAGCAGGACACGAGAGAGTACAGACCTTAAACTGGTAACTTAAATCAGAAGACGATAGACACCAGACCTGAAGCTGGGAGCTTAAAGCAGGAGACGAGAGAGACCAGACATTAAACTGGGAGCTAAAACAGGAGACGAGAGAGACCAGACCTTAAACTGGGAGCTTAAAGCAGGACACGAGAGAGACCGGACCTTAAACTGGGAGCTAAAAGCAGGACACGAGAGAGACCGGACCTTAAACTGGGAGCTTAAAGCAGGACACGAGAGAGAGCGGACCTTAAACTGGGAGCTTAAAGCAGGACACGAGAGAGACCAGACCTGAAGCTGGGAGCTTAAAGCAGGAGACGAGAGAGACCAGACCTTAAACTGGGAGCTTAAAGTAGGACACGAGAGAGAGCGGACCTTAAACTAGGAACTTAAATCAGGAGACGAGAGAGACCAGACCTTCAACTGGGAGCTTAAAGCAGGACACGAGAGAGACCAGACCTTACGCTAGGAGCTTAAAGCAGGACACGAGAGAGAGCGGACCTTAAACTGGGAGCTTAAAACAGGAGACGAGAGAGACCAGACCTTAAGCTAGGAGCTTAAAGCAGGAGACAAGAGAGACCAGACCTTAAGCTAGGTGCTAAAATCAGGATAGGAGAGAGACCGGACCTTAAACTGGGAGCTTAAAGCAGGACACGAGAAAGACCAAACCTGAAGCTAGGAGCTTAAAGCAGGAGACGAGAGAGACTAGACCTTAAGCTAGGAGCTTGAAGCAGGACACGAGAGAGACCAGACCTGAAGCTAGGAGCTTAAAGTAGGAGACGAGAGAGACCAGACTTGAAACTGGGAGCTTAAAGCAGGACACGAGAGAAACCGGACCTTAAACAGGGAGCTTAAAGCAGGAGACGAGAGAGAGCTGACCTTAAACTGGGAATTTAAAGCAGGACACGAGATAGACCAGACCTTAAACTGGGAGCTTAAAGCAGGACACGAGAGAGACTAGACCTTAAGCTAGGAGCTTAAAGCAGGACACGAGAGAGTACAGACCTTAAACTGGTAACTTAAATCAGAAGACGATAGACACCAGACCTGAAGCTGGGAGCTTAAAGCAGGAGACGAGAGAGACCAGACATTAAACTGGGAGCTAAAACAGGAGACGAGAGAGACCAGACCTTAAACTGGGAGCTTAAAGCAGGAGACGAGAGAGACCAGACGTAAAACTGGGATCTAAAACCGGAGACGAGAGAGACCAGACCTTAAACTGGGAGCTTAAAGCAGGACACGAGAGAGACCAGACCTGAAGCTAGGAGCTTAAAGCAGGACATGAGAGAGACAAGACCTTAAACTAGGAGCTTAAAGAAGGACACGAGAGAGACAAGACCTTAAGCTAGAAGACGAGAGAGATCAGACCTTAAGCTGGGAGCTTAAAACAGGAGACGAGAGAGACCAGACCTTAAGCTAGGAGCTTAAAGCAGGAGACGAGAGAGACCAGACCTTAAACTGGGAACTTAAATCAGGAGACGAGAGAGACCAGACCTTAAACTGGGAGCTTAAAGCAGGACACGAGAGAGACCGGACCTTAAACTGGGAGCTTAAAGCAGGACACGAGAGAGACCGGACCTTAAACTGGGAGCTTAAAGCAGGACACGAGAGAGAGCGGACCTTAAACTGGGAGCTTAAAGCAGGACACGAGAGAGACCGGACCGTAAACTGGGACCTTAAAGCAGGACACGAGAGAGACCGGACCTTAAACTGGGAGCTTAAAGCAGGACACGAGAGAGACCAGACCTGAAGCTGGGAGCTAAAAGCAGGAGACGAGAGGGACCAGACCTTAAACTGGGAGCTTAAAGCAGGACACGAGAGAGAGCGGACCTTAAACTAGGAACTTAAATCAGGAGACGAGAGAGACCAGACCTTCAACTGGGAGCTTAAAGCAGGACACGAGAGAGACCAGACCTTAAGCTAGGAGCTTAAAGCAGGACACGAGAGAGATCAGACCTTAAACTGGGAGCTTAAAACAGGAGACGAGAGAGACCAGACCTTAAGCTAGGAGCTTAAAGCAGGAGACGAGAGAGACCAGACCTTAAGCTAGGAGCTTAAAGCAGGAGAGGAGAGAGACCGGACCTTAAGCTAGGTGCTAAAATCAGGAGAGGAGAGAGACCGGACCATAAACTGGGAGCTTAAAGCAGGACACGAGAAAGACCAAACCTGAAGCTAGGAGCTTAAAGCAGGAGACGAGAGAGACTAGACCTTAAGCTAGGAGCTTGAAGCATGACACGAGAGAGACCAGACCTGAAGCTAGGAGCTTAAAGTAGGAGACGTGAGAGACCAGACTTGAAACTGGGAGCTTAAAGCAGGACACGAGAGAGACCGGACCTTAAACTGGGAGCTTAAAGCAGGAGACGAGAGAGAGCGGACCTTAAACTGGGAGCTTAAAGCAGGACGCGAGATAGACCAGACCTTAAACTGGGAGCTTAAAGCAGGACACGAGAGAGACTAGACCTTAAGCCAGGAGCTTAAAGCAGGACACGAGAGAGTACAGACCTTAAACTGGTAACTTAAATCAGGAGACGAGAGACACCAGACCTGAAGCTGGGAGCTTAAAGCAGGAGACGAGAGAGACCAGACCTTAAGCTAGGAGCTTAAAGCAGGACACGAGAGAGACGAGACCTTAAACTAGGAGCTTAAAGCAGGACACGAGAGAGACAAGACCTCAAGCTAGGAGCTTAAAGCAGGAGACGAGAGAGAACAGACCTTAAGCTGGGTGCTTAAAACAGGAGACGAGAGAGACCAGACCTTAAGCTAGGAGCTTTAAGCAGGAGACGAGAGAGACCAGATTAAGCTAGGTGCTAAAATCAGGAGAGGAGAGAGACCGGACCTTAAACTGGGAGCTTAAAGCAGGACACGAGAAAGACCAAACGTGAAGCTAGGAGCTTAAAGCAGGACACGAGAGAGACTAGACCTTAAACTGGGAGCTTAAAGCAGGACATGAGAGAGAGCGGACCTTAAACTGGAGCTTAAATCAGGACACGAGAGAGACCAAACCTTAAGCTAGGTGCTTAAATCAGGAGAGGAGAGAGACCAGACCTTAAGCTGGGATCATAAAGCAGGACATGAGAGACCAGACCTTAAGCTTGGAGCTTAAAACAGGACACGAGAGAGACTCGACCTGAAGCTAGGAGCTTAAAGCAGGACACGAGAGAGTACAGACCTTAAACTGGTAACTTAAATCAGGAGACGAGAGACACCAGACCTGAAGCTGGGAGCTTAAAGCAGGAGACGAGAGAGACCAGACCGTAAACTGGAAGCTTAAAGCAGGAGACGAGAGAGACTAGACCTTAAGCTAGGAGCTTGAAGCATGACACGAGAGAGACCAGACCTGAAGCTAGGAGCTTAAAGTAGGAGACGTGAGAGACCAGACTTGAAACTGGGAGCTTAAAGCAGGACACGAGAGAGACCGGACCTTAAACTGGGAGCTTAAAGCAGGAGACGAGAGAGAGCGGACCTTAAACTGGGAGCTTAAAGCAGGACGCGAGATAGACCAGACCTTAAACTGGGAGCTTAAAGCAGGACATGAGAGAGACTAGACCTTAAGCCAGGAGCTTAAAGCAGGACACGAGAGAGTACAGACCTTAAACTGGTAACTTAAATCAGGAGACGAGAGACACCAGACCTGAAGCTGGGAGCTTAAAGCAGGAGACGAGAGAGACCAGACCTTAAGCTAGGAGCTTAAAGCAGGACACGAGAGAGACGAGACCTTAAACTAGGAGCTTAAAGCAGGACACGAGAGAGACAAGACCTCAAGCTAGGAGCTTAAAGCAGGAGACGAGAGAGAACAGACCTTAAGCTGGGTGCTTAAAACAGGAGACGAGAGAGACCAGACCTTAAGCTAGGAGCTTAAAGCAGGAGACGAGAGAGACCAGACCTTAAGCTAGGAGCATAAAGCAGGACACGAGAGAGACTCGACCTGAAGCTAGGAACTTAAAGCAGGACACGAGAGAGACTAGACCTTAAACTGGGAGCTTGAAGCATGACACGAGAGAGACCAGACGTGAAGCTAGGAGCTGAAAGTAGGAGACGAGAGAGACCAGACTTAAGCTAGGTGCTAAAATCAGGAGAGGAGAGAGACCGGACCTTAAACTGGGAGCTTAAAGCAGGACACGAGAAAGACCAAACGTGAAGCTTGGAGATTAAAGCAGGACACGAGAGAGACTAGACCTTAAGCTAGGAGCTTAAAGCAGGACACGAGAGAGTACAGACCTTAAACTGGTAACTTAAATCAGGAGACGAGAGACACCAGACCTGAAGCTGGGAGCTTAAAGCAGGAGACGAGAGAGACTAGACCTTAAACTGGGAGCTTAAAGCAGGAGACGAGAGAGTCCAGACCTTAAACTGGGAGCTTAAAGCAGGAGACGAGAGAGACCAGACCTTAAACTGGGAGCTTAAATCAGGAGACGAGAGAGACCAGACCTTAAGCTAGGAGTAGAAAGCAGGACACGAGAGAGACCACACCTTGAACTGGGAGCTTAAATCAGGAGACGAGAGTGACCAGACCTTAAACTAGGTGCTTAAATCAGGAGAGGAGAGAGACCGGACCTTAAACTGGGATCTTAAAGCAGGAGAGGAGAGAGTCCGGACCTTAAACTGGGAGCTTAAAGCAGGACACGACAAGAGACCAGACCTTAAACTGGGAACTTAAAGCAGGAGACGAGTGAGAACGGACCTTAAACTGGGAGCTTAAAGCAGGACGCGAGATAGACCAGACCTTAAACTGGGAGCTTAAAGCAGGACACGAGAGAGACTAGACCTTAAGCCAGGAGCTTAAAGCAGGACACGAGAGAGTACAGACCTTAAACTGGTAACTTAAATCAGGAGACGAGAGACACCAGACCTGAAGCTGGGAGCTTAAAGCAGGAGACGAGAGAGACCAGACCTTAAGCTAGGAGCTTAAAGCAGGACACGAGAGAGACGAGACCTTAAACTAGGAGCTTAAAGCAGGACACGAGAGAGACAAGACCTCAAGCTAGGAGCTTAAAGCAGGAGACGAGAGAGAACAGACCTTAAGCTGGGTGCTTAAAACAGGAGACGAGAGAGACCAGACCTTAAGCTAGGAGCTTAAAGCAGGAGACGAGAGAGACCAGATTAAACTAGGTGCTAAAATCAGGAGAGGAGAGAGACCGGACCTTAAACTGGGAGCTTAAAGCAGGACACGAGAAAGACCAAACGTGAAGCTAGGAGCTTAAAGCAGGACACGAGAGAGACTAGACCTTAAACTGGGAGCTTAAAGCAGGACATGAGAGAGAGCGGACCTTAAACTGGAGCTTAAATCAGGACACGAGAGAGACCAAACCTTAAGCTAGGTGTTTAAATCAGGAGAGGAGAGAGACCAGACCTTAAGCTGGGATCATAAAGCAGGACATGAGAGACCAGACCTTAAGCTTGGAGCTTAAAACAGGACACGAGAGAGACTCGACCTGAAGCTAGGAGCTTAAAGCAGGACACGAGAGAGTACAGACCTTAAACTGGTAACTCAAATCAGGAGACGAGAGACACCAGACCTGAAGCTGGGAGCTTAAAGCAGGAGACGAGAGAGACCAGACCGTAAACTGGGAGCTTAAAGCAGGAGAAGAGAGAGACCAGACCTTAAGCTAGGAGCATAAAGCAGGACACGAGAGAGACTCGACCTGAAGCTAGGAACTTAAAGCAGGACACGAGAGAGACTAGACCTTAAACTGGGAGCTTGAAGCATGACACGAGAGAGACCAGACCTGAAGCTAGGAGCTTAAAGTAGGAGACGAGAGAGACCAGACTTGAAACTGGGAGCTTAAAGCAGGACACGAGAGAGACCGGACCTTAAACTGGGAGCTTAAAGCAGGAGACGAGAGAGAGCGGAACTTAAACTGGGAGCTTAAAGCAGGACGCGAGATAGACCAGACCTTAAACTGGGAGCTTAAAGCAGGACACGAGAGAGACTAGACCTTAAGCTAGGAGCTTAAAGCAGGACACGAGAGAGTACAGACCTTAAACTGGTAACTTAAATCAGGAGACGAGAGACACCAGACCTGAAGCTGGGAGCTTAAAGCAGGAGACGAGAGAGACTAGACCTTAAACTGGGAGCTTAAAGCAGGAGACGAGAGAGTCCAGACCTTAAACTGGGAGCTTAAAGCAGGACACGAGAGAGACCAGACCTTAAACTGGGAGCTTAAATCAGGAGACGAGAGAGACCAGACCTTAAGCTAGGAGTAGAAAGCAGGACACGAGAGAGACCACACCTTGAACTGGGAGCTTAAATCAGGAGACGAGAGTGCCCAGACCTTAAACTAGGAGCTTAAAGCAGGAGACGAGAGAGACCAGACCGTAAACTGGGAGCTTAAAGCAGGACACGAGAGAGACCAGACCTTAAGCGAGGAGCTTAAAGCAGGACACGAGAGAGAGCGGACCTTAAACTAGGAGCTTAAATCAGGACACGAGAGAGACCAGACCTTAAGCTAGGAGCTTAAAGCAGGACACGAGAGAGACCAGATCTGAAACTGGGAGCTTAAAGCATTAGACAAGAGAGACCAGACCTTAAACTGGGAGCTTAAAGCAGGAGACGAGACAGACCAGACCTTAAGCTAGGAGCTTAAAGCAGGACACGAGAGAGAACAGACCTTAAACTGGTAACTTAAATCAGGAGACGAGAGAGACAAGACCTGAAGCAGGGAGCTTAAAGCAGGACACGAGAGAGACCAGACATTAAACTGGGAGCTTAAAGAAGGACACGAGAGAGAGCGGACCTTAAACTAGGAGCTTAAATTAGGACACGAGAGAGACTAGACCTTAAACTAGGAGCTTAAATTAGGACACGAGAGAGACTAGACCTTAAGCTAGGAGTTTAAAGCAGGACATGAGAGAGAGGCGACCTTAAACTAGGAGCTTAAATCAGGAGACGAGGGAGACCAGACATTAAGCTAGGAGCTTAAAGCAGGAGAAGAGAGAGACCGGACCTTAAACTAGGAGCTTAAAGCAGGAGACGAGAAAGACCAAACCTGAAGCTAGGAGCTTAAAGCAGGAGACGAGAGAGACTAGACCTTAAGCTAGGAGCTTAAAGCTGGACACGAGAGAGACCAGACCTGAAACTGGGAACTTAAATCAGGAGACGAGAGAGACCAGACCTTAAACTGGGAGCTTAAAGCAGGAGACGAGAGAGACCAGACCTTAAACTGGGAACTTAAATCAGGAGACGAGAGAGACCAGACCTTAAACTGGGAGCTTAAAGCAGGACACGAGAGAGACCGGACCTTAAACTGGGAGCTAAAAGCAGGACACGAGAGAGACCGGACCTTAAACTGGGAGCTTAAAGCAGGACACGAGAGAGAGCGGACCTTAAACTGGGAGCTTAAAGCAGGACACGAGAGAGACCAGACCTGAAGCTGGGAGCTTAAAGCAGGAGACGAGAGAGACCAGACCTTAAACTGGGAGCTTAAAGTAGGACACGAGAGAGAGCGGACCTTAAACTAGGAACTTAAATCAGGAGACGAGAGAGACCAGACCTTCAACTGGGAGCTTAAAGCAGGACACGAGAGAGACCAGACCTTAAGCTAGGAGCTTAAAGCAGGACACGAGAGAGAGCGGACCTTAAACTGGGAGCTTAAAACAGGAGACGAGAGAGACCAGACCTTAAGCTAGGAGCTTAAAGCAGGAGAGGAGAGAGACCAGACCTTAAGCTAGGTGCTAAAATCAGGATAGGAGAGAGACCGGACTTTAAACTGGGAGCTTAAAGCAGGACACGAGAAAGACCAAACCTGAAGCTAGGAGCTTAAAGCAGGAGACGAGAGAGACTAGACCTTCAGCTAGGAGCTTGAAGCAGGACACGAGAGAGACCAGACCTGAAGCTAGGAGCTTAAAGTAGGAGACAAGAGAGACCAGACTTGAAACTGGGAGCTTAAAGCAGGAAACGAGAGAAACCGGACCTTAAACAGGGAGCTTAAAGCAGGAGACGAGAGAGAGCTGACCTTAATCTGGGAATTTAAAGCAGGACACGAGATAGACCAGACCTTAAACTGGGAGCTTAAAGCAGGACACGAGAGAGACTAGACCTTAAGCTAGGAGCTTAAAGCAGGACACGAGAGAGTACAGACCTTAAACTGGTAACTTAAATCAGAAGACGATAGACACCAGACCTGAAGCTGGGAGCTTAAAGCAGGAGACGAGAGAGACCAGACATTAAACTGGGAGCTAAAACAGGAGACGAGAGAGACCAGACCTTAAACTGGGAGCTTAAAGCAGGAGACGAGAGAGACCAGACATAAAACTGGGATCTAAAACCGGAGACGAGAGAGACCAGACCTTAAACTGGGAGCTTAAAGCAGGACACGAGAGAGACCAGACCTGAAGCTAGGAGCTTAAAGCAGGACATGAGACAGACAAGACCTTAAACTAGGAGCTTAAAGAAGGACACGAGAGAGACAAGACCTTAGGAGCTTAAAGCAGAAGACGAGAGAGATCAGACCTTAAGCTGGGAGCTTAAAGCAGGAGACGAGAGAGACCAGACCTTAAACTGGGAACTTAAATCAGGAGACGAGAGAGACCAGACCTTAAACTGGGAGCTTAAAGCAGGACACGAGAGAGACCGGACCTTAAACTGGGAGCTTAAAGCAGGACACGAGAGAGACCGGACCTTAAACTGGGAGCTTAAAGCAGGACACGAGAGAGAGCGGACCTTAAACTGGGAGCTTAAAGCAGGACACGAGAGAGACCGGACCGTAAACTGGGAGCTTAAAGCAGGACATGAGAGAGACCGGACCTTAAACTGGGAGCTTAAAGCAGGACACGAGAGAGACCAGACCTGAAGCTGGGAGCTAAAAGCAGGAGACGAGAGGGACCAGACCTTAAACTGGGAGCTTAAAGCAGGACACGAGAGAGAGCGGACCTTAAACTAGGAACTTAAATCAGGAGACGAGAGAGACCAGACCTTCAACTGGGAGCTTAAAGCAGAACACGAGAGAGACCAGACCTTAAGCTAGGAGCTTAAAGCAGGACACGAGAGAGATCAGACCTTAAACTGGGAGCTTAAAACAGGAGACGAGAGAGACCAGACCTTAAGCTAGGAGCTTAAAGCAGGAGACGAGAGAGACCAGACCTTAAGCTAGGAGCTTAAAGCAGGAGAGGAGAGAGACCGGACCTTAAGCTAGGTGCTAAAATCAGGAGAGGAGAGAGACCGGACCTTAAACTGGGAGCTTAAAGCAGGACACGAGAAAGACCAAACCTGAAGCTAGGAGCTTAAAGCAGGAGACGAGAGAGACTAGACCTTAAGCTAGGAGCTTGAAGCATGACACGAGAGAGACCAGACCTGAAGCTAGGAGCTTAAAGTAGGAGACGTGAGAGACCAGACTTGAAACTGGGAGCTTAAAGCAGGACACGAGAGAGACCGGACCTTAAACTGGGAGCTTAAAGCAGGAGACGAGAGAGAGCGGACCTTAAACTGGGAGCTTAAAGCAGGACGCGAGATAGACCAGACCTTAAACTGGGAGCTTAAAGCAGGACACGAGAGAGACTAGACCTTAAGCCAGGAGCTTAAAGCAGGACACGAGAGAGTACAGACCTTAAACTGGTAACTTAAATCAGGAGACGAGAGACACCAGACCTGAAGCTGGGAGCTTAAAGCAGGAGACGAGAGAGACCAGACCTTAAGCTAGGAGCTTAAAGCAGGACACGAGAGAGACGAGACCTTAAACTAGGAGCTTAAAGCAGGACACGAGAGAGACAAGACCTCAAGCTAGGAGCTTAAAGCAGGAGACGAGAGAGAACAGACCTTAAGCTGGGTGCTTAAAACAGGAGACGAGAGAGACCAGACCTTAAGCTAGGAGCTTAAAGCAGGAGACGAGAGAGACCAGATTAAACTAGGTGCTAAAATCAGGAGAGGAGAGAGACCGGACCTTAAACTGGGAGCTTAAAGCAGGACACGAGAAAGACCAAACGTGAAGCTAGGAGCTTAAAGCAGGACACGAGAGAGACTAGACCTTAAACTGGGAGCTTAAAGCAGGACATGAGAGAGAGCGGACCTTAAACTGGAGCTTAAATCAGAACACGAGAGAGACCAAACCTTAAGCTAGGTGCTTAAATCAGGAGAGGAGAGAGACCAGACCTTAAGCTGGGATCATAAAGCAGGACATGAGAGACCAGACCTTAAGCTTGGAGCTTAAAACAGGACACGAGAGAGACTCGACCTGAAGCTAGGAGCTTAAAGCAGGACACGAGAGAGTACAGACCTTAAACTGGTAACTTAAATCAGGAGACGAGAGACACCAGACCTGAAGCTGGGAGCTTAAAGCAGGAGACGAGAGAGACCAGACCGTAAACTGGGAGCTTAAAGCAGGAGACGAGAGAGACCAGACCTTAAGCTAGGAGCATAAAGCAGGACACGAGCGAGACTCGACCTGAAGCTAGGAACTTAAAGCAGGACACGAGAGAGACTAGACCTTAAACTGGGAGCTTGAAGCATGACACGAGAGAGACCAGACCTGAAGCTAGGAGCTTAAAGTAGGAGACGAGAGAGACCAGACTTGAAACTGGGAGCTTAAAGCAGGACACGAGAGAGACCGGACCTTAAACTGGGAGCTTAAAGCAGGAGACGAGAGAGAGCGGAACTTAAACTGGGAGCTTAAAGCAGGACGCGAGATAGACCAGACCTTAAACTGGGAGCTTAAAGCAGGACACGAGAGAGACTAGACCTTAAGCTAGGAGCTTAAAGCCGGACACGAGAGAGTACAGACCTTAAACTGGTAACTTAAATCAGGAGACGAGAGACACCAGACCTGAAGCTGGGAGCTTAAAGCAGGAGACGAGAGAGACTAGACCTTAAACTGGGAGCTTAAAGCAGGAGACGAGAGAGTCCAGACCTTAAAGTGGGAGCTTAAAGCAGGACACGAGAGAGACCAGACCTTAAACTGGGAGCTTAAATCAGGAGACGAGAGAGACCAGACCTTAAGCTAGGAGTAGAAAGCAGGACACGAGAGAGACCACACCTTGAACTGGGAGCTTAAATCAGGAGACGAGAGTGCCCAGACCTTAAACTAGGAGCTTAAAGCAGGAGACGAGAGAGACCAGACCGTAAACTGGGAGCTTAAAGCAGGACACGAGAGAGACCAGACCTTAAGCGAGGAGCTTAAAGCAGGACACGAGAGAGAGCGGACCTTAAACTAGGAGCTTAAATCAGGACACGAGGGAGACCAGACCTTAAGCTAGGAGCTTAAAGCAGGACACGAGAGAGACCAGATCTGAAACTGGGAGCTTAAAGCATTAGACAAGAGAGACCAGACCTTAAACTGGGAGCTTAAAGCAGGAGACGAGAGAGACCAGACCTTAAGCTAGGAGCTTAAAGCAGGACACGAGAGAGAACAGACCTTAAACTGGTAACTTAAATCAGGAGACGAGAGAGACAAGACCTGAAGCAGGGAGCTTAAAGCAGGACACGAGAGAGACCAGACATTAAACTGGGAACTTAAAGAAGGACACGAGAGAGAGCGGACCTTAAACTAGGAGCTTAAATTAGGACACGAGAGAGACTAGACCTTAAACTAGGAGCTTAAATAAGGACACGAGAGAGACTAGACCTTAAGCTAGGAGTTTAAAGCAGGACATGAGAGAGAGGCGACCTTAAACTAGGAGCTTAAATCAGGAGACGAGGGAGACCAGACATTAAGCTAGGAGCTTAAAGCAGGAGAAGAGAGAGACCGGACCTTAAACTAGGAGCTTAAAGCAGGAGACGAGAAAGACCAAACCTGAAGCTAGGAGCTTAAAGCAGGAGACGAGAGAGACTAGACCTTAAGCTAGGAGCTTAAAGCTGGACACGAGAGAGACCAGACCTGAAACTGGGAACTTAAATCAGGAGACGAGAAAGACCAGACCTTAAACTGGGAGCTTAAAGCAGGAGACGAGAGAGACCAGACCTTAAACTGGGAACTTAAATCAGGAGACGAGAGAGACCAGACCTTAAACTGGGAGCTTAAAGCAGGACACGAGAGAGACCGGACCTTAAACTGGGAGCTAAAAGCAGGACACGAGAGAGACCGGACCTTAAACTGGGAGCTTAAAGCAGGACACGAGAGAGAGCGGACCTTAAACTGGGAGCTTAAAGCAGGACACGAGAGAGACCAGACCTGAAGCTGGGAGCTTAAAGCAGGAGACGAGAGAGACCAGACCTTAAACTGGGAGCTTAAAGTAGGACACGAGAGAGAGCGGACCTTAAACTAGGAACTTAAATCAGGAGACGAGAGAGACCAGACCTTCAACTGGGAGCTTAAAGCAGGACACAAGAGAGACCAGACCTTAAGCTAGGAGCTTAAAGCAGGACACGAGAGAGAGCGGACCTTAAACTGGGAGCTTAAAACAGGAGACGAGAGAGACCAGACCTTAAGCTAGGAGCTTAAAGCAGGAGAGGAGAGAGACCAGACTTAAGCTAGGTGCTAAAATCAGGATAGGAGAGAGACCGGACCTTAAACTGGGAGCTTAAAGCAGGACACGAGAGAGAACAGACCTTAAACTGGTAACTTAAATCAGGAGACGAGAGAGACAAGACCTGAAGCAGGGAGCTTAAAGCAGGACACGAGAGAGACCAGACATTAAACTGGGAGCTTAAAGAAGGACACGAGAGAGAGCGGACCTTAAACTAGGAGCTTAAATTAGGACACGAGAGAGACTAGACCTTAAACTAGGAGCTTAAATTAGGACACGAGAGAGACTAGACCTTAAGCTAGGAGTTTAAAGCAGGACATGAGAGAGAGGCGACCTTAAACTAGGAGCTTAAATCAGGAGACGAGGGAGACCAGACATTAAGCTAGGAGCTTAAAGCAGGAGAAGAGAGAGACCGGACCTTAAACTAGGAGCTTAAAGCAGGAGACGAGAAAGACCAAACCTGAAGCTAGGAGCTTAAAGCAGGAGACGAGAGAGACTAGACCTTAAGCTAGGAGCTTAAAGCTGGACACGAGAGAGACCAGACCTGAAACTGGGAACTTAAATCAGGAGACGAGAGAGACCAGACCTTAAACTGGGAGCTTAAAGCAGGAGACGAGAGAGACCAGACCTTAAACTGGGAACTTAAATCAGGAGACGAGAGAGACCAGACCTTAAACTGGGAGCTTAAAGCAGGACACGAGAGAGACCGGACCTTAAACTGGGAGCTAAAAGCAGGACACGAGAGAGACCGGACCTTAAACTGGGAGCTTAAAGCAGGACACGAGAGAGAGCGGACCTTAAACTGGGAGCTTAAAGCAGGACACGAGAGAGACCAGACCTGAAGCTGGGAGCTTAAAGCAGGAGACGAGAGAGACCAGACCTTAAACTGGGAGCTTAAAGTAGGACACGAGAGAGAGCGGACCTTAAACTAGGAACTTAAATCAGGAGACGAGAGAGACCAGACCTTCAACTGGGAGCTTAAAGCAGGACACGAGAGAGACCAGACCTTAAGCTAGGAGCTTAAAGCAGGACACGAGAGAGAGCGGACCTTAAACTGGGAGCTTAAAACAGGAGACGAGAGAGACCAGACCTTAAGCTAGGAGCTTAAAGCAGGAGAGGAGAGAGACCAGACCTTAAGCTAGGTGCTAAAATCAGGATAGGAGAGAGACCGGACTTTAAACTGGGAGCTTAAAGCAGGACACGAGAAAGACCAAACCTGAAGCTAGGAGCTTAAAGCAGGAGACGAGAGAGACTAGACCTTCAGCTAGGAGCTTGAAGCAGGACACGAGAGAGACCAGACCTGAAGCTAGGAGCTTAAAGTAGGAGACAAGAGAGACCAGACTTGAAACTGGGAGCTTAAAGCAGGAAACGAGAGAAACCGGACCTTAAACAGGGAGCTTAAAGCAGGAGACGAGAGAGAGCTGACCTTAATCTGGGAATTTAAAGCAGGACACGAGATAGACCAGACCTTAAACTGGGAGCTTAAAGCAGGACACGAGAGAGACTAGACCTTAAGCTAGGAGCTTAAAGCAGGACACGAGAGAGTACAGACCTTAAACTGGTAACTTAAATCAGAAGACGATAGACACCAGACCTGAAGCTGGGAGCTTAAAGCAGGAGACGAGAGAGACCAGACATTAAACTGGGAGCTAAAACAGGAGACGAGAGAGACCAGACCTTAAACTGGGAGCTTAAAGCAGGAGACGAGAGAGACCAGACATAAAACTGGGATCTAAAACCGGAGACGAGAGAGACCAGACCTTAAACTGGGAGCTTAAAGCAGGACACGAGAGAGACCAGACCTGAAGCTAGGAGCTTAAAGCAGGACATGAGACAGACAAGACCTTAAACTAGGAGCTTAAAGAAGGACACGAGAGAGACAAGACCTTAGGAGCTTAAAGCAGAAGACGAGAGAGATCAGACCTTAAGCTGGGAGCTTAAAGCAGGAGACGAGAGAGACCAGACCTTAAACTGGGAACTTAAATCAGGAGACGAGAGAGACCAGACCTTAAACTGGGAGCTTAAAGCAGGACACGAGAGAGACCGGACCTTAAACTGGGAGCTTAAAGCAGGACACGAGAGAGACCGGACCTTAAACTGGGAGCTTAAAGCAGGACACGAGAGAGAGCGGACCTTAAACTGGGAGCTTAAAGCAGGACACGAGAGAGACCGGACCGTAAACTGGGAGCTTAAAGCAGGACATGAGAGAGACCGGACCTTAAACTGGGAGCTTAAAGCAGGACACGAGAGAGACCAGACCTGAAGCTGGGAGCTAAAAGCAGGAGACGAGAGGGACCAGACCTTAAACTGGGAGCTTAAAGCAGGACACGAGAGAGAGCGGACCTTAAACTAGGAACTTAAATCAGGAGACGAGAGAGACCAGACCTTCAACTGGGAGCTTAAAGCAGAACACGAGAGAGACCAGACCTTAAGCTAGGAGCTTAAAGCAGGACACGAGAGAGATCAGACCTTAAACTGGGAGCTTAAAACAGGAGACGAGAGAGACCAGACCTTAAGCTAGGAGCTTAAAGCAGGAGACGAGAGAGACCAGACCTTAAGCTAGGAGCTTAAAGCAGGAGAGGAGAGAGACCGGACCTTAAGCTAGGTGCTAAAATCAGGAGAGGAGAGAGACCGGACCTTAAACTGGGAGCTTAAAGCAGGACACGAGAAAGACCAAACCTGAAGCTAGGAGCTTAAAGCAGGAGACGAGAGAGACTAGACCTTAAGCTAGGAGCTTGAAGCATGACACGAGAGAGACCAGACCTGAAGCTAGGAGCTTAAAGTAGGAGACGTGAGAGACCAGACTTGAAACTGGGAGCTTAAAGCAGGACACGAGAGAGACCGGACCTTAAACTGGGAGCTTAAAGCAGGAGACGAGAGAGAGCGGACCTTAAACTGGGAGCTTAAAGCAGGACGCGAGATAGACCAGACCTTAAACTGGGAGCTTAAAGCAGGACACGAGAGAGACTAGACCTTAAGCCAGGAGCTTAAAGCAGGACACGAGAGAGTACAGACCTTAAACTGGTAACTTAAATCAGGAGACGAGAGACACCAGACCTGAAGCTGGGAGCTTAAAGCAGGAGACGAGAGAGACCAGACCTTAAGCTAGGAGCTTAAAGCAGGACACGAGAGAGACGAGACCTTAAACTAGGAGCTTAAAGCAGGACACGAGAGAGACAAGACCTCAAGCTAGGAGCTTAAAGCAGGAGACGAGAGAGAACAGACCTTAAGCTGGGTGCTTAAAACAGGAGACGAGAGAGACCAGACCTTAAGCTAGGAGCTTAAAGCAGGAGACGAGAGAGACCAGATTAAACTAGGTGCTAAAATCAGGAGAGGAGAGAGACCGGACCTTAAACTGGGAGCTTAAAGCAGGACACGAGAAAGACCAAACGTGAAGCTAGGAGCTTAAAGCAGGACACGAGAGAGACTAGACCTTAAACTGGGAGCTTAAAGCAGGACATGAGAGAGAGCGGACCTTAAACTGGAGCTTAAATCAGAACACGAGAGAGACCAAACCTTAAGCTAGGTGCTTAAATCAGGAGAGGAGAGAGACCAGACCTTAAGCTGGGATCATAAAGCAGGACATGAGAGACCAGACCTTAAGCTTGGAGCTTAAAACAGGACACGAGAGAGACTCGACCTGAAGCTAGGAGCTTAAAGCAGGACACGAGAGAGTACAGACCTTAAACTGGTAACTTAAATCAGGAGACGAGAGACACCAGACCTGAAGCTGGGAGCTTAAAGCAGGAGACGAGAGAGACCAGACCGTAAACTGGGAGCTTAAAGCAGGAGACGAGAGAGACCAGACCTTAAGCTAGGAGCATAAAGCAGGACACGAGCGAGACTCGACCTGAAGCTAGGAACTTAAAGCAGGACACGAGAGAGACTAGACCTTAAACTGGGAGCTTGAAGCATGACACGAGAGAGACCAGACCTGAAGCTAGGAGCTTAAAGTAGGAGACGAGAGAGACCAGACTTGAAACTGGGAGCTTAAAGCAGGACACGAGAGAGACCGGACCTTAAACTGGGAGCTTAAAGCAGGAGACGAGAGAGAGCGGAACTTAAACTGGGAGCTTAAAGCAGGACGCGAGATAGACCAGACCTTAAACTGGGAGCTTAAAGCAGGACACGAGAGAGACTAGACCTTAAGCTAGGAGCTTAAAGCCGGACACGAGAGAGTACAGACCTTAAACTGGTAACTTAAATCAGGAGACGAGAGACACCAGACCTGAAGCTGGGAGCTTAAAGCAGGAGACGAGAGAGACTAGACCTTAAACTGGGAGCTTAAAGCAGGAGACGAGAGAGTCCAGACCTTAAAGTGGGAGCTTAAAGCAGGACACGAGAGAGACCAGACCTTAAACTGGGAGCTTAAATCAGGAGACGAGAGAGACCAGACCTTAAGCTAGGAGTAGAAAGCAGGACACGAGAGAGACCACACCTTGAACTGGGAGCTTAAATCAGGAGACGAGAGTGCCCAGACCTTAAACTAGGAGCTTAAAGCAGGAGACGAGAGAGACCAGACCGTAAACTGGGAGCTTAAAGCAGGACACGAGAGAGACCAGACCTTAAGCGAGGAGCTTAAAGCAGGACACGAGAGAGAGCGGACCTTAAACTAGGAGCTTAAATCAGGACACGAGGGAGACCAGACCTTAAGCTAGGAGCTTAAAGCAGGACACGAGAGAGACCAGATCT
This sequence comes from Pristiophorus japonicus, assembly GCF_044704955.1. Taxonomy (NCBI): domain Eukaryota; kingdom Metazoa; phylum Chordata; class Chondrichthyes; family Pristiophoridae; genus Pristiophorus; species Pristiophorus japonicus. Next base: position 38,105 of record NW_027254677.1, on the reverse strand, counting down.
GAAACTGGGAGCTTAAAGCATTAGACAAGAGAGACCAGACCTTAAACTGGGAGCTTAAAGCAGGAGACGAGAGAGACCAGACCTTAAGCTAGGAGCTTAAAGCAGGACACGAGAGAGAACAGACCTTAAACTGGTAACTTAAATCAGGAGACGAGAGAGACAAGACCTGAAGCAGGGAGCTTAAAGCAGGACACGAGAGAGACCAGACATTAAACTGGGAACTTAAAGAAGGACACGAGAGAGAGCGGACCTTAAACTAGGAGCTTAAATTAGGACACGAGAGAGACTAGACCTTAAACTAGGAGCTTAAATAAGGACACGAGAGAGACTAGACCTTAAGCTAGGAGTTTAAAGCAGGACATGAGAGAGAGGCGACCTTAAACTAGGAGCTTAAATCAGGAGACGAGGGAGACCAGACATTAAGCTAGGAGCTTAAAGCAGGAGAAGAGAGAGACCGGACCTTAAACTAGGAGCTTAAAGCAGGAGACGAGAAAGACCAAACCTGAAGCTAGGAGCTTAAAGCAGGAGACGAGAGAGACTAGACCTTAAGCTAGGAGCTTAAAGCTGGACACGAGAGAGACCAGACCTGAAACTGGGAACTTAAATCAGGAGACGAGAAAGACCAGACCTTAAACTGGGAGCTTAAAGCAGGAGACGAGAGAGACCAGACCTTAAACTGGGAACTTAAATCAGGAGACGAGAGAGACCAGACCTTAAACTGGGAGCTTAAAGCAGGACACGAGAGAGACCGGACCTTAAACTGGGAGCTAAAAGCAGGACACGAGAGAGACCGGACCTTAAACTGGGAGCTTAAAGCAGGACACGAGAGAGAGCGGACCTTAAACTGGGAGCTTAAAGCAGGACACGAGAGAGACCAGACCTGAAGCTGGGAGCTTAAAGCAGGAGACGAGAGAGACCAGACCTTAAACTGGGAGCTTAAAGTAGGACACGAGAGAGAGCGGACCTTAAACTAGGAACTTAAATCAGGAGACGAGAGAGACCAGACCTTCAACTGGGAGCTTAAAGCAGGACACGAGAGAGACCAGACCTTAAGCTAGGAGCTTAAAGCAGGACACGAGAGAGAGCGGACCTTAAACTGGGAGCTTAAAACAGGAGACGAGAGAGACCAGACCTTAAGCTAGGAGCTTAAAGCAGGAGAGGAGAGAGACCAGACTTAAGCTAGGTGCTAAAATCAGGATAGGAGAGAGACCGGACCTTAAACTGGGAGCTTAAAGCAGGACACGAGAAAGACCAAACCTGAAGCTAGGAGCTTAAAGCAGGAGACGAGAGAGACTAGACCTTAAGCTAGGAGCTTGAAGCAGGACACGAGAGAGACCAGACCTGAAGCTAGGAGCTTAAAGTAGGAGACGAGAGAGACCAGACTTGAAACTGGGAGATTAAAGCAGGACACGAGAGAGACCGGACCTTAAACTGGGAGCTTAAAGCAGGAGACGAGAGAAACCGCACCTTAAACTGGGAGCTTAAAGCAGGACACGAGAGAGACTAGACCTTAAGCTAGGAGCTTAAAGCAGGACACGAGAGAGAGCTGAACTTAAACTGGGAATTTAAAGCAGGACACGAGATAGACCAGACCTTAAACTGGGAGCTTAAAGCAGGACACGAGAGAGACTAGACCTTAAGCTAGGAGCTTAAAGCAGGACACGAGAGAGTACAGACCTTAAACTGGTAACTTAAATCAGGAGACGAGAGACACCAGACCTGAAGCTGGGAGCTTAAAGCAGGAGACGAGAGAGACCAGACATTAAACTGGGAGCTAAAACAGGAGACGAGAGAGACCAGACCTTAAACTGGGAGCTTAAAGCAGGAGACGAGAGAGATCAGACATAAAACTGGGATCTAAAACCGGAGACGAGAGAGACCAGACCTTAAACTGGGAGCTTAAAGCAGGACACGAGAGAGACCAGACCTGAAGCTAGGAGCTTAAAGCAGGACATTAGAGAGACAAGACCTTAAACTAGGATCTTAAAGCAGGACACGAGAGAGACAAGACATTAAGCTAGGAGCTTAAAGCAGGAGACGAGAGAGATCAGACCTTAAGCTGGGAGCTTAAAACAGGAGACGAGAGAGACCAGACCTTAAGCTAGGAGCTTAAAGCAGGAGACGAGAGAGACCAGACTTAAGCTAGGTGCTAAAATCAGGAGAGGAGAGAGACCGGACCTTAAACTGGGAGCTTAAAGCAGGACACGATAAAGACCAAACGTGAAGCTTGGAGCTTAAAGCAGGACACGAGAGAGACTAGACCTTAAACTGGGAGCTTAAAGCAGGACATGAGAGACACCGGACCTTAAACTGGGAGCTTAAATCAGGACACGAGAGAGACCAGACCTTAAGCTAGTAGCTTAAATCAGGAGAGGAGAGAGACCAGACCTTAAGCTGGGATCATAAAGCAGGACACGAGAGACCAGACCTTAAGCTTGGAGCTTAAAACAGGACACGAGAGAGACTCGACCTGAAGCTAAGAGCTTAAAGCAGGACACGAGAGAGTACAGACCTTAAACTGGTAACTTAAATCAGGAGACGAGAGAGACCAGACCTGAAGCTGGGAGCTTAAAGCAGGAGACGAGAGAGACCAGACCTTAAGCTAGGAGCTTAAAGCAGGACACGAGAGAGACTCGACCTGAAGCTAGGAACTTAAAGCAGGACACGAGAGAGACTAGACCTTAAACTGGGAGCTTAAAGCAGGAGACGAGAGAGACCAGACCTTAAACTGGGAGCTTAAATCAGGAGACGAGAGATACCAGACCTTAAGCTAGGAGCATAAAGCAGGAGACGAGAGAGAGCGGACCTTAAACTAGGAGCTTAAAGCAGGACACAAGAGAGACTAGACCTTAAGCTCTGAGCTTAAAGCAGGAGACGAGAGAGACCAGACCTTAAACTGGGAGCTTAAATCAGGAGACGAGAGAGACCGGACCTTAAACTGGGAGCTTAAAGCAGGAGACGAGAGAGAGCGGACCTTAAACTGGGAGCTTAAAGCAGGACGCGAGATAGACCAGACCTTAAACTGGGAGCTTAAAGCAGGACACGAGAGAGACTAGACCTTAAGCCAGGAGCTTAAAGCAGGACACGAGAGAGTACAGACCTTAAACTGGTAACTTAAATCAGGAGACGAGAGACACCAGACCTGAAGCTGGGAGCTTAAAGCAGGAGACGAGAGAGACCAGACCTTAAGCTAGGAGCTTAAAGCAGGACACGAGAGAGACTCGACCTGAAGCTAGGAACTTAAAGCAGGACACGAGAGAGACTAGACCTTAAACTGGGAGCTTAAAGCAGGAGACGAGAGAGACCAGACCTTAAACTGGGAGCTTAAATCAGGAGACGAGAGAGACCAGACCTTAAGCTAGGAGCTTAAAGCAGGAGACGAGAGAGACCAGACCTTAAGCTAGGAGCTAAAATCAGGAGAGGAGAGAGACCGGATCTTAAACTGGGAGCTTAAAGCAGGACACGAGAAAGACCAAACGTGAAGCTAGGAGCTTAAAGCAGGACACGAGAGAGACGAGACCTTAAACTAGGAGCTTAAAGCAGGACACGAGAGAGACAAGACCTCAAGCTAGGAGCTTAAAGCAGGAGACGAGAGAGAACAGACCTTAAGCTGGGTGCTTAAAACAGGAGACGAGAGAGACCAGACCTTAAGCTAGGAGCTTCAAGCAGGAGACGAGAGAGACCAGATTAAGCTAGGTGCTAAAATCAGGAGAGGAGAGAGACCGGACCTTAAACTGGGAGCTTAAAGCAGGACACGAGAAAGACCAAACGTGAAGCTAGGAGCTTAAAGCAGGACACGAGAGAGACTAGACCTTAAACTGGGAGCTTAAAGCAGGACATGAGAGAGAGCGGACCTTAAACTGGAGCTTAAATCAGGACACGAGAGAGACCAAACCTTAAGCTAGGTGCTTAAATCAGGAGAGGAGAGAGACCAGACCTTAAGCTGGGATCATAAAGCAGGACATGAGAGACCAGACCTTAAGCTTGGAGCTTAAAACAGGACACGAGAGAGACTCGACCTGAAGCTAGGAGCTTAAAGCAGGACACGAGAGAGTACAGACCTTAAACTGGTAACTTAAATCAGGAGACGAGAGAGACCAGACCTGAAGCTGGGAGCTTAAAGCAGGAGACGAGAGAGACCAGACCGTAAACTGGGAGCTTAAAGCAGGAGACGAGAGAGACCAGACCTTAAGCTAGGAGCATAAAGCAGGACACGAGAGAGACTCGACCTGAAGCTAGGAACTTAAAGCAGGACACGAGAGAGACTAGACCTTAAACTGGGAGCTTGAAGCATGACACAGAGAGACCAGACCTGAAGCTAGGAGCTTAAAGTAGGAGACGAGAGAGACCAGACTTGAAACTGGGAGCTTAAAGCAGGACACGAGAGAGACCGGACCTTAAACTGGGAGCTTAAAGCAGGAGACGAGAGAGAGCGGAACTTAAACTGGGAGCTTAAAGCAGGACGCGAGATAGACCAGACCTTAAACTGGGAGCTTAAAGCAGGACACGAGAGAGACCGGACCTTAAGCTAGGAGCTTAAAGCAGGACACGAGAGAGTACAGACCTTAAACTGGTAACTTAAATCAGGAGACGAGAGACACCAGACCTGAAGCTGGGAGCTTAATGCAGGAGACGAGAGAGACTAGACCTTAAACTGGGAGCTTAAAGCAGGAGACGAGAGAATCCAGACCTTAAACTGGGAGCTTAAAGCAGGACACGAGAGAGACCAGACCTTAAACTGGGAGCTTAAATCAGGAGACGAGAGAGACCAGACCTTAAGCTAGGAGTAGAAAGCAGGACACGAGAGAGACCACACCTTGAACTGGGAGCTTAAATCAGGAGACGAGAGTGACCAGACCTTAAACTAGGTGCTTAAATCAGGAAAGGAGAGAGACCGGACGTTCAACTGGGAGCTTAAAGCAGGACACAAGAAAAACCAAACCTGAAGCTAGGAGCTTAAAGCAGGACACGAGAGAGACCGGACCTTAAACTGGGATCTTAAAGCAGGAGAGGAGAGAGTCCGGACCTTAAACTGGGAGCTTAAAGCAGGACACAAGAAAAACCAAACCTGAAGCTAGGAGCTTAAAGCAGGACACAAGAGAGACCGGACCTTAAACTGGGAGCTTAAAGCAGGACTCGACAAGAGACCAGACCTTAAACTGGGAACTTAAAGCAGGAGACGAGTGAGAACGGACCTTAAACTGGGAGCTTAAAGGAGGACACGAGAGAGACCGGACCTTAAACTGGGAGCTTAAAGCAGGACACAAGAGAGACCAGACCTTAAGCTAGGAGCTTAAAGCAGGAGACGAGAGAGAACAGACCGTAAACTGGGAGCTTAAAGCAGGTACGAGAGAGACCAGACCTTAAGCGAGGAGCTTAAAGCAGGACACGAGAGAGAGCGGACCTTAAACTAGGAGCTTAAATCAGGACACGAGAGAGACCAGACCTTAAGCTAGGAGCTTAAAGCAGGACACAAGAGAGACCAGATCTGAAACTGGGAGCTTAAAGCATTAGACAAGAGAGACCAGACCTTAAACTGGGAGCTTAAAGCAGGAGACGAGAGAGACCAGACCTTAAGCTAGGAGCTTAAAGCAGGACACGAGAGAGAACAGACCTTAAACTGGTAACTTAAATCAGGAGACGAGAGAGACAAGACCTGAAGCAGGGAGCTTAAAGCATGACACGAGAGAGACCAGACATTAAACTGGGAGCTTAAAGAAGGACACGAGAGAGAGCGGACCTTAAACTAGGAGCTTAAATTAGGACACGAGAGAGACTAGACCTTAAACTAGGAGCTTAAATTAGGACACGAGAGAGACTAGATCTTAAGCTAGGAGTTTAAAGCAGGACATGAGAGAGAGGCGACCTTAAACTAGGAGCTTAAATCAGGAGACGAGGGAGACCAGACATTAAGCTAGGAGCTTAAAGCAGGAGAAGAGAGAGTCCGGACCTTAAACTAGGAGCTTAAAGCAGGAGACGAGAAAGACCAAACCTGAAGCCAGGAGCTTAAAGCAGGAGACGAGAGAGACTAGACCTTAAGCTAGGAGCTTAAAGCTGGACACGAGAGAGACCAGACCTGAAACTGGGAACTTAAATCAGGAGACGAGAGAGACCAGACCTTAAACTGGGAGCTTAAAGCAGGAGACGAGAGAGACCAGACCTTAAACTGGGAACTTAAATCAGGAGACGAGAGAGACCAGACCTTAAACTGGGAGCTTAAAGCAGGACACGAGAGAGACCGGACCTTAAACTGGGAGCTAAAAGCAGGACACGAGAGAGACCGGACCTTAAACTGGGAGCTTAAATCAGGAGACGAGAGAGACCGGACCTTAAACTGGGAGCTTAAAGCAGGAGACGAGAGAGAGCGGACCTTAAACTGGGAGCTTAAAGCAGGACGCGAGATAGACCAGACCTTAAACTGGGAGCTTAAAGCAGGACACGAGAGAGACTAGACCTTAAGCCAGGAGCTTAAAGCAGGACACGAGAGAATACAGACCTTAAACTGGTAACTTAAATCAGGAGACGAGAGACACCAGACCTGAAGCTGGGAGCTTAAAGCAGGAGACGAGAGAGACCAGACCTTAAGCTAGGAGCTTAAAGCAGGACACGAGAGAGACTCGACCTGAAGCTAGGAACTTAAAGCAGGACACGAGAGAGACTAGACCTTAAACTGGGAGCTTAAAGCAGGAGAAGAGAGAGACCAGACCTTAAACTGGGAGCTTAAATCAGGAGACGAGAGAGATCAGACCTTAAGCTAGGAGCTTAAAGCAGGAGACGAGAGAGACCAGACCTTAAGCTAGGAGCTAAAATCAGGAGAGGAGAGAGACCGGATCTTAAACTGGGAGCTTAAAGCAGGACACGAGAAAGACCAAACGTGAAGCTAGGAGCTTAAAGCAGGACACGAGAGAGACGAGACCTTAAACTAGGAGCTTAAAGCAGGACACGAGAGAGACAAGACCTCAAGCTAGGAGCTTAAAGCAGGAGACGAGAGAGAACAGACCTTAAGCTGAGAGCTTAAAACAGGAGACGAGAGAGACCAGACCTTAAGCTAGGAGCTTAAAGCAGGAGACGAGAGAGACCAGATTAAGCTAGGTGCTAAAATCAGGAGAGGAGAGAGACCGGACCTTAAACTGGGAGCTTAAAGCAGGACACGAGAAAGACCAAACGTGAAGCTAGGAGCTTAAAGCAGGACACGAGAGAGACTAGACCTTAAACTGGGAGCTTAAAGCAGGACATGAGAGAGAGCGGACCTTAAACTGGAGCTTAAATCAGGACACGAGAGAGACCAAACCTTAAGCTAGGTGCTTAAATCAGGAGAGGAGAGAGACCAGACCTTAAGCTGGGATCATAAAGCAGGACATGAGAGACCAGACCTTAAGCTTGGAGCTTAAAACAGGACACGAGAGAGACTCGACCTGAAGCTAGGAGCTTAAAGCAGGACACGAGAGAGTACAGACCTTAAACTGGTAACTTAAATCAGGAGACGAGAGAGACCAGACCTGAAGCTGGGAGCTTAAAGCAGGAGACGAGAGAGACCAGACCGTAAACTGGGAGCTTAAAGCAGGAGACGAGAGAGACCAGACCTTAAGCTAGGAGCATAAAGCAGGACACGAGAGAGACTCGACCTGAAGCTAGGAACTTAAAGCAGGACACGAGAGAGACTAGACCTTAAACTGGGAGCTTGAAGCATGACACGAGAGAGACCAGACCTGAAGCTAGGAGCTTAAAGTAGGAGACGAGAGAGACCAGACTTGAAACTGGGAGCTTAAAGCAGGACACGAGAGAGACCGGACCTTAAACTGGGAGCTTAAAGCAGGAGACGAGAGAGAGCGGAACTTAAACTGGGAGCTTAAAGCAGGACGCGAGATAGACCAGACCTTAAACTGGGAGCTTAAAGCAGGACACGAGAGAGACTAGACCTTAAGCTAGGTGCTTAAAGCAGGACACGAGAGAGTACAGACCTTAAACTGGTAACTTAAATCAGGAGACGAGAGACACCAGACCTGAAGCTGGGAGCTTAAAGCAGGAGACGAGAGAGACCAGACCTTAAACTGGGAGCTTAAAGCAGGAGACGAGAGAGTCCAGACCTTAAACTGGGAGCTTAAAGCAGGACACGAGAGAGACCAGACCTTAAACTGGGAGCTTAAATCAGGAGACGAGAGAGACCAGACCTTAAGCTAGGAGTAGAAAGCAGGACACGAGAGAGACCACACCTTGAACTGGGAGCTTAAATCAGGAGACGAGAGTGACCAGACCTTAAACTAGGTGCTTAAATCAGGAAAGGAGAGAGACCGGATGTTCAACTGGGAGCTTAAAGCAGGACACAAGAAAAACCAAACCTGAAGCTAGGAGCTTAAAGCAGGACACTAGAGAGACCGGACATTAAACTGGGATCTTAAAGCAGGAGAGGAGAGAGTCCGGAACTTAAACTGGGAGCTTAAAGCAGGACACGACAAGAGACCAGACCTTAAACTGGGAACTTAAAGCAGGAGACGAGTGAGAACGGACCTTAAACTGGGAGCTTAAAGAAGGACACGAGAGAGACCGGACCTTAAACTGGGAGCTTAAAGCAGGACACGAGAGAGACCAGACCTGAAACTGGGAACTTAAATCAGGAGACGAGAGAGACCAGACCTTAAACTGGGAGCTTAAAGGCAGGAGACGAGAGAGACCAGACCTTAAACTGGGAACTTAAATCAGGAGACGAGAGAGACCAGACCTTAAACTGGGAGCTTAAAGCAGGACACGAGAGAGAGCGGACCTTAAACTGGGAGCTTAAAGCAGGACACGAGAGAGACCAGACCTGAAGTTGGGAGCTTAAAGCAGGAGACGAGAGAGACCAGACCTTAAACTGAGAGCTTAAAGTAGGACACGAGAGAGAGCGGACCTTAAACTAGGAACTTAAATCAGGAGACGAGAGAGACCAGACCTTCAACTGGGAGCTTAAAGCAGGACACGAGAGAGACCAGACCTTAAGCTAGGAGCTTAAAGCAGGACACGAGAGAGAGCGGACCTTAAACTGGGAGCTTAAAACAGGAGACGAGAGAGACCAGACCTTAAGCTAGGAGCTTAAAGCAGGAGAGGAGAGAGACCAGACCTTAAGCTAGGTGCTAAAATCAGGATAGGAGAGAGACCGGACCTTAAACTGGGAGCTTAAAGCAGGACACGAGAAAGACCAAACCTGAAGCTAGGAGCTTAAAGCAGGAGACGAGAGAGACTAGACCTTAAGCTAGGAGCTTGAAGCAGGACACGAGAGAGACCAGACCTGAAGCTAGGAGCTTAAATTAGGAGACGAGAGAGACCAGACTTGAAACTGGGAGCTTAAAGCAGGACACGAGAGAAACCGGACCTTAAACAGGGAGCTTAAAGCAGGAGACGAGAGAGAGCTGACCTTAAACTGGGAATTTAAAGCAGGACACGAGATAGACCAGACCTTAAACTGGGAGCTTAAAGCAGGACACGAGAGAGACTAGACCTTAAGCTAGGAGCTTAAAGCAGGACACGAGAGAGTACAGACCTTAAACTGGTAACTTAAATCAGGAGACGAGAGACACCAGACCTGAAGCTGGGAGCTTAAAGCAGGAGACGAGAGAGACCAGACATTAAACTGGGAGCTAAAACAGGAGACGAGAGAGACCAGACCTTAAACTGGGAGCTTAAAGCAGGAGACGAGAGAGACCAGACATAAAACTGGGATCTAAAACCGGAGACGAGAGAGACCAGACCTTAAACTGGGAGCTTAAAGCAGGAGACGAGAGAGACCAGACATAAAACTGGGATCTAAAACCGGAGACGAGAGAGACCAGACCTTAAACTGGGAGCTTAAAGCAGGACACGAGAGAGACCAGACCTGAAGCTAGGAGCTTAAAGCAGGACATGAGAGAGACAAGACCTTAAACTAGGAGCTTAAAGCAGGACACGAGAGAGACAAGACCTTAAGCTAGGAGCTTAAAGCAGGAGACGAGAGAGATCAGACCTTAAGCTGGGAGCTTAAAACAGGAGACGAGAGAGACCAGACCTTAAGCTAGGAGCTTAAAGCAGGAGACGAGAGAGACCAGACTTAAGCTAGGTGCTAAAATCAGGAGAGGAGAGAGACCGGACCTTAAACTGGGAGCTTAAAGCAGGACACGATAAAGACCAAACGTGAAGCTTGGAGCTTAAAGCAGGACACGAGAGAGACTAGACCTTAAACTGGGAGCTTAAAGCAGGACATGAGAGAGACCGGACCTTAAACTGGGAGCTTAAATCAGGACACGAGAGAGACCAGACCTTAAGCTAGTAGCTTAAATCAGGAGAGGAGAGAGACCAGACCTTAAGCTGGGATCATAAAGCAGGACACGAGAGACCAGAGCTTAAGCTTGGAGCTTAAAACAGGACACGAGAGAGACTCGACCTGAAGCTAAGAGCTTAAAGCAGGACACGAGAGAGTACAGACCTTAAACTGGTAACTTAAATCAGGAGACGAGAGAGACCAGACCTGAAGCTGGGAGCTTAAAGCAGGAGACGAGAGAGACCAGACCTTAAGCTAGGAGCTTAAAGCAGGACACGAGAGAGACTCGACCTGAAGCTAGGAACTTAAAGCAGGACACGATAGAGACTAGACCTTAAACTGGGAGCTTAAAGCAGGAGACGAGAGAGACCAGACCTTAAGCTAGGAGCTTAAAGCAGGAGACGAGAGAGAGCGGACCTTAAACTAGGAGCTTAAAGCAGGACACAAGAGAGACTAGACCTTAAGCTCTGAGCTTAAAGCAGGAGACGAGAGAGACCAGACCTTAAACTGGGAGCTTAAAGCAGGAGACGAGAGAGACCAGACCTTAAGCTAGAAGCTTAAAGCAGGAGACGAGAGAGACCAGACCTTACGCTAGGTGCTTAAATCAGGAGAGGAGAGAGACCGGACCTTAAACTGGGAGCTTAAAGCAGGACACGAGAGAGACCAGACCTTGAACTGGGAGCTTAAAGCAGGACACGCGAAAGACCAGACCTTAAGCTAGGAGCTTAAAACAGGACACGAGAGAGACCAGAACTTAAGCTAGGTGCTTAAATCAGGAGAGGAGAGAGAGCGGACCTTAAACTGGGAGCTTAAAGCAGGAGACGAGAGAGACCGGACCTTAAGCTAGGAGCTTAAAGCAGGAGACGAGAGAGACCAGACCTGAAGCTAGGAGCTTAAAGCAGGACACGAGAGAGACCAGACCTTAAGCTGGGAGCTTAAAGCAGGAGATGAGAGAGACTAGACCTTAAGCTGGGATTATAAAGCAGGTCACGAGAGACCAGACCTTAAGCTGGGAACTTAAAGCTGGAGACGAGAGAGACCGGACCTTCAACTAGGAGCTTAAAGCAGGACACGAGAGAGACCAGACATTAAACTGGGAGCTTAAAGCAGCAGATGAGAGAGAATAGACATTAAGCTGGGATCTTAAAGCAGGACACGAGAGACCAGACCTTAAGCTGGGAACTTAAAGCAGGAGATGAGAGAGAGAGGACCTTAAACTAGGAGCTTAAAGCAGGACACGAGAGAGAGCGGACCTTAAACCAGGAACTTAAAGCAGGAGACGAGAGAGAGCGGACCTTAAACTGGGAGCTTAAAGCAGGACACGAGAGAGACCAGACCTTAAGCTTGGAGCTTAAAGCAGGACACGAGAGAGACCAGACGTTAAGCTTGGAGCTTAAAGCAGGAGACGACAGAGACCAGACCTTAAGCTAGGAGCTTAAAGCAGGACACGAGAGAGACCAGACCTTAAGCTTGGAGCTTAAAGCAGGAGATGAGAGAGACTAGACCTTAAGCTAGGAGCTTAAAACAGGACACGAGGGAGACTCGACCTGAAGCTAGGAGCTTAAAGCAGGACACGAGTGAGAGCCGAACTTCAGCTAGGAGCTTAAAGCAGGACACAAGAGAGAGCGGACCTTAAACTAGGAGCTTATATCAGGACACGAGAGAGACCAGACCTTAAGCTAGGAGCTTAAAGCAGGACACGAGAGAGAGCGGACTTTAAACTAGGAACTTAAAGCAGGACACGAGAGAGACTAGACCTTAAGCTAGCAGCTTAAAGCAGGAGACGAGAGAGAACAGACATTAAGCTAGAAGTTTAAAGCAGGACACGAGAGAGACCAGACCTTAAACTGGGAGCTTAAAACAGGAGACGAGAGAGACCAGACCTTACGCTAGGAGCTTAAAGCAGGAGACGAGAGAGACCAGACCTTAAGCTAGGAGCTTAAAGCAGGAGACGAGAGAGACCAGACCTTAAGCTAGGTGCTAAAGTCAGGAGAGGAGAGAGACCAGACCTTAAACTGGGAGCTTAAAGCAGGACACGAGAAAGACCAAACCTGAAGCTAGGAGCTTAAAGCAGGAGACGAGAGAGACCGGACCTTAAACTGGGAGCTTAAAGCAGGACACGAGAGAGACCAGACCTGAAGCTAGGAGCTTAACGCAGGACACGAGAGAGAGCGGACCTTAAACTAGGAGCTTAAATCAGGACACGAGAGAGACCAGACCTTAAGCTGGGATCTTAAAGTAGGAGACGAGAGAAACCAGACCTGAAACTGGGAGCTTAAAGCAGGAGACGAAAGAGACCGGACCTTAAACTAGGAGCTTAAATTAGGACCCGAGGGAGACTAGACCTTAAACTAGGAGCTTAAAGCAGGACACGAGAGAGACTAGACCTTAAGCTAGGAGTTTAAAGCAGGACACGAGAGAGAGGGGACCTTAAGCTAGGAGCTTAAATCAGGAGACGAGGGAGACCAGACATTAAGCTAGGAGCTTAAAGCAGGAGAAGAAAGAGACCGGACCTTAAACTAGGAGCTTAAAGCAGGACACGAGAAAGACCAAACCTGAAGCTAGGAGCTTAAAGCAGGACACGAGAGAGACTAGACCTTAAGCTCGGAGCATAAAGCAGGACACGAGAAAGACCAAACCTGAAGCTAGGAGCTTAAAGCTGGCCCCGAGAGAGACCAGACCTGAAGCTGGGAGCTTAAAGCAGGAGACGAGAGAGACCAGACCTTAAACTGGGAGCTTAAAGCAGGAGACGAGAGAGACAGACCTTAAACTGGGAGCTTAAAGCAGGAGACGAGAGAGACCAGACCTTAAACTGGGAACTTAAATCAGGAGACGAGAGAGACCAGACCTTAAACTGGGAGCTTAAAGCAGGACACGAGAGAGATCGGACCTTAAACTGGGAGCTTAAAGCAGGACACGAGAGAGATCGGACCTTAAACTGGGAGCTTAAAGCAGGACACGAGAGAGACCGGACCTTAAACTGGGAGCTTAAAGCAGGACACGAGAGAGACCAGACCTGAAGCTGGGAGCTTAAAGCAGGAGACGAGAGAGACCAGACCTTAAACTGGGAGCTTAAAGCAGGACACGAGAGAGAGTGGACCTTAAACTAGGAACTTAAATCAGGAGACGAGAGAGACCAGACCTTAAACTGGGAGCTTAAAGCAGGACACGAGAGAGACCAGACCTTAAGCTAGGAGCTTAAAGTAGGACACGAGAGAGACCAGACCTTAAACTGGGAGCTTAAAACAGGAGACGAGAGAGACCAGACCTTAAGCTAGGAGCTTAAAGCAGGAGACGAGAGAGACCAGACTTTAAGCTAGGAGCTTAAAGCAGGAGAGGAGAGAGACCGGACCTTAAGCTAGGTGCTAAAATCAGGAGAGGAGAGAGACCGGACTTTAAACTGGGAGCTTAAAGCAGGACACGAGAAAGACCAAAACTGAAGCTAGGAGCTTAAAGCAGGACACGAGAGAGACTAGACCTTAAACTGGGAGCTTAAAGCAGGACACGAGAGAGAACGGACCTTAAACTGGGAGCTTAAAGCAGGACACGAGAGAGACCGGACCTTAAACTGGGAGCTTAAAGCAGGACACGAAAGAGACCGGACCTTAAACTGGGAGCTTAAAGCAGAGCACGAGAGAGACCAGACCTGAAGCTGGGGGCTTAAAGCAGGACACGAGAGAGACTAGACCTTAAGCTCGGAGCTTAAAGCAGGACACGAGAAAGACCAAACCTGAAGCTAGGAGCTTAAAGCTGGCCCCGAGAGAGACCAGACCTGAAGCTGGGAGCTTAAAGCAGGAGACGAGAGAGACCGGACCTTAAACTGGGAACTTAAAGCAGGACACGAGAGAGACCAGACCTTAAACTGGGAGCTTAAAGCAGGACACGAGAGAGAGCGGACCTTAAACTAGGAACTTAAATCAGGAAACGAGTGAGACCAGACCTTAAACTGGGAGATTAAAGTAGGACACGAGAGAGACCAGACCTTAAGCTAGGAGCTTAAAGCAGGACACGAGAGCGACCAGACCTTAAACTGGGAGCTTAAAACAGGAGACGAGAGAGACCAGACCTTAAGCTAGGAGCTTAAAGCAGGAGACGAGAGAGACCAGACTTTAAGCTAGGAGCTTAAAGCAGGAGAGGAGAGAGACCGGACCTTAAGCTAGGAGCTTAAAGCAGGACACGAGAGAGACCAGGCCTTAAACTGGGAGCTTAAAACAGGAGACGAGAGAGACCAGACCTTAAGCTAGGAGCTTAAAGCAGGAGACGAGAGAGACCAGACTTTAAGCTAGGAGCTTAAAGCAGGAGAGGAGAGAGACCGGACCTTAAGCTAGGTGCTAAAATCAGGAGAGGAGAGAGACCGGACCTTAAACTGGGAGCTTAAAGCAGGACACGAGAGAGTACAGACCTTAAACTGGTAACTTAAATCAGGAGACGATAGACACGAGACCTGAAGCTGGGAGCTTAAAGCAGGAGACGAGAGAGACCAGACATTAAACTGGGAGCTAAAACAGGAGACGAGAGAGACCAGACCTTAAACTGGGAGCTTAAAGCAGGAGACGAGAGAGACCAGACATAAAACTGGGATCTAAAACCGGAAACGAGAGAGACCAGACCTTAAACTGGGAGCTTAAAGCAGGACACGAGAGAGACCAGACCTGAAGCTAGGAGCTTAAAGCAGGACATGAGGGAGACAAGACCTTAAACTAGGAGCTTAAAGCAGGACACGAGAGAGAGAAGACCTTAAGCTAGGAGCTTAAAGCAGGAGACGAGAGAGATCAGACCTTAAGCTGGGAGCTTAAAGCAGGATACGAGAGAGACCAAACGTGAAGCTTGGAGCTTAAAGCAGGACACGAGAGAGACTAGACCTTAAACTGGGAGCTTAAAGCAGGACATGAGAGAGACCGGACCTTAAACTGGGAGCTTAAATCAGGACACGAGAGAGACCAGACCTTAAGCTAGTAGCTTAAATCAGGAGAGGAGAGAGACCAGACCTTAAGCTGGGATCATAAAGCAGGACACGAGAGACCTGACCTTAAGCTTGGAGCTTAAAACAGGACACGAGAGAGAATCGACCTGAAGCTAAGAGCTTCAAGCAGGACACGAGAGAGTACAGACCTTAAACTGGTAACTTAAATCAGGAGACGAGAGAGACCAGACCTGAAGCTGGGAGCTTAAAGCAGGAGACGAGAGAGACCAGACCTTAAGCTAGGAGCTTAAAGCAGGACACGAGAGAGACTCGACCTGAAGCTAGGAACTTAAAGCAGGACACGAGAGAGACTAGACCTTAAACTGGGAGCTTAAAGCAGGAGACGAGAGAGACCAGACATTAAACTGGGAGCTTAAATCAGGAGACGAGAGATACCAGACCTTAAGCTAGGAGCTTAAAGCAGGAGACGAGAGAGAGCGGACCTTAAACTAGGAGCTTAAAGCAGGACACAAGAGAGACTAGACCTTAAGCTCTGAGCTTAAAGCAGGAGACGAGAGAGACCAGACCTTAAACTGGGAGCTTAAATCAGGAGACGAGAGAGACCAGACCTTAAGCTAGGAGCTTAAAGCAGGAGACGAGCGAGACCAGACCTTACGCTAGGTGCTTAAATCAGGAGAGGAGAGAGACCGGACCTTAAACTGGGAGCTTAAAGCAGGACACGAGAGAGACCAGACCTTGAACTGGGAGCTTAAAGCAGGACACGCGAGAGACCAGACCTTAAGCTTGAAGCTTAAAGCAGGAGATGAGAGAGACTAGACCTTAAGCTAGGAGCTTAAAACAGGACACGAGAGAGACTCGACCTGAAGCTAGGAGCTTAAAGCAGGACACGAGTGAGAGCCGAACTTCAGCTAGGAGCTTAAAGCAGGACACAAGAGAGAGCGGACCTTAAACTAGGAGCTTATATCAGGACACGAGAGAGACCAGACCTTAAGCTAGGAGCTTAAAGCAGGACACGAGAGAGAGCGGACTTTAAACTAGGAACTTAAAGCAGGACACGAGAGAGACTAGACCTTAAGCTAGCAGCTTAAAGCAGGAGACGAGAGAGAACAGACATTAAGCTAGAAGTTTAAAGCAGGACACGAGAGAGACCAGACCTTAAACTGGGAGCTTAAAGCAGGAGACGAGAGAGACCAGACCTTACGCTAGGAGCTTAAAGCAGGAGACGAGAGAGACCAGACCTTAAGCTAGGAGCTTAAAGCAGGAGACGAGAGAGACCAGACCTTAAGCTAGGTGCTAAAATCAGGAGAGGAGAGAGACCAGACCTTAAACTGGGAGCTTAAAGCAGGACACGAGAAAGACCAAACCTGAAGCTAGGAGCTTAAAGCAGGACACGAGAGAGACCGGACCTTAAACTGGGAGCTTGAAGCAGGACACGAGAGAGACCAGACCTGAAGCTAGGAGCTTAAAGCAGGACACGAGAGAGACCAGACCTTAAGCTGGGATCTTAAAGTAGGAGACGAGAGAAACCAGACCTGAAACTGGGAGCTTAAAGCAGGAGACGAAAGAGACCGGACCTTAAACTAGGAGCTTAAATTAGGACACGAGGGAGACTAGACCTTAAACTAGGAGTTTAAATTAGGACACGAGAGAGACTAGACCTTAAGCTAGGAGTTTAAAGCAGGACACGAGAGAGAGGGGACCTTAAGCTAGGAGCTTAAATCAGGAGACGAGGGAGACCAGACCTTAAGCTAGGAGCTTAAAGCAGGAGAAGAAAGAGACCGGACCTTAAACTAGGAGCTTAAAGCAGGACACGAGAAAGACCAAACCTGAAGCTAGGAGCTTAAAGCAGGACACGAGAGAGACTAGACCTTAAGCCCGGAGCATAAAGCAGGACACGAGAAAGACCAAACCTGAAGCTAGAAGCTTAAAGCTGGCCCCGAGAGAGACCAGACCTGAAGCTGGGAGCTTAAAGCAGGAGACGAGAGAGACCAGACCTTAAACTGGGAGCTTAAAGTAGGAGATGAGAGAGACCAGATCTTAAACTGGGAGCTTAAAGCAGGAGACGAGAGAGACCAGACCTTAAACTGGGAACTTAAATCAGGAGACGAGAGAGACCAGACCTTAAACTGGGAGCTTAAAGCAGGACACGAGAGAGACCGGACCTTAAACTGGGAGCTTAAAGCAGGACACGAGAGAGATCGGACCTTAAACTGGGAGCTTAAAGCAGGACACGAGAGAGACCGGACCTTAAACTGGGAGCTTAAAGCAGGACACGAGAGAGACCAGACCTGAAGCTGGGAGCTTAAAGCAGGAGACGAGAGAGACCAGACCTTAAACTGGGAGCTTAAAGCAGGACACGAGAGAGAGTGGACCTTAAACTAGGAACTTAAATCAGGAGACGAGAGAGACCAGACCTTAAACTGGGAGCTTAAAGCAGGACACGAGAGAGACCAGACCTTAAGCTAGGAGCTTAAAGTAGGACACGAGAGAGACCAGACCTTAAACTGGGAGCTTAAAACAGGAGACGAGAGAGACCAGACCTTAAGCTAGGAGCTTAAAGCAGGAGACGAGAGAGACCAGACTTTAAGCTAGGAGCTTAAAGCAGGAGAGGAGAGAGACCGGACCTTAAGCTAGGTGCTAAAATCAGGAGAGGAGAGAGACCGGACTTTAAACTGGGAGCTTAAAGCAGGACACGAGAAAGACCAAAACTGAAGCTAGGAGCTTAAAGCAGGACACGAGAGAGACTAGACCTTAAACTGGGAGCTTAAAGCAGGACACGAGAGAGACCGGACCTTAAACTGGGAGCTTAAAGCAGGACACGAGAGAGACCGGACCTTAAACTGGGAGCTTAAAGCAGGACACGAGAGAGACCGGACCTTAAACTGGGAGCTTAAAGCAGGACACGAGAGACACCAGACCTGAAGCTGGGGGCTTAAAGCAGGACACGAGAGAGACTAGACCTTAAGCTCAGAGCTTAAAGCAGGACACGAGAAAGACCAAACCTGAAGCTAGGAGCTTAAAGCTGGCCCCGAGAGAGACCAGATCTGAAGCTGGGAGCTTAAAGCAGGAGACGAGAGAGACCGGACCTTAAACTGGGAACTTAAAGCAGGACACGAGAGAGACCAGACCTTAAACTGGGAGCTTAAAGCAGGACACGAGAGAGAGCGGACCTTAAGCTCGGAGCATAAAGCAGGACACGAGAAAGACCAAACCTGAAGCTAGGAGCTTAAAGCTGGCCCCGAGAGAGACCAGACCTGAAGCTGGGAGCTTAAAGCAGGAGACGAGAGAGACCAGACCTTAAACTGGGAGCTTAAAACAGGAGACGAGGGAGACCAGACCTTAAGCTAGGAGCTTAAAGCAGGAGAAGAAAGAGACCGGACCTTAAACTAGGAGCTTAAAGCAGGACACGAGAAAGACCAAACCTGAAGCTAGGAGCTTAAAGCAGGACACGAGAGAAACTAGACCTTAAGCTCGGAGCATAAAGCAGGACACGAGAAAGACCAAACCTGAAGCTAGGAGCTTAAAGCTGGCCCCGAGAGAGACCAGACCTGAAGCTGGGAGCTTAAAGCAGGAGACGAGAGAGACCAGACCTTAAACTGGGAGCTTAAAGCAGGAGACGAGAGAGACAGACCTTAAACTGGGAGCTTAAAGCAGGAGACGAGAGAGACCAGACCTTAAACTGGGAACTTAAATCAGGAGACGAGAGAGACCAGACCTTAAACTGGGAGCTTAAAGCAGGACACGAGAGAGACCGGACCTTAAACTGGGAGCTTAAAGCAGGACACGAGAGAGATCGGACCTTAAACTGGGAGCTTAAAGCAGGACACAAGAGAGACCGGACCTTAAACTGGGAGCTTAAAGCAGGACACGAGAGAGACCAGACCTGAAGCTGGGAGCTTAAAGCAGGAGACGAGAGAGACCAGACCTTAAGCTAGGAGCTTAAAGCAGGACACGAGAGAGAGTGGATCTTAAACTAGGAACTTAAATCAGGAGACGAGAGAGACCAGACCTTAAACTGGGAGCTTAAAGCAGGACACGAGAGAGACCAGACCTTAAGCTAGGAGCTTAAAGTAGGACACGAGAGAGACCAGACCTTAAACTGGGAGCTTAAAACAGGAGACGAGGGAGACCAGACCTTAAGCTAGGAGCTTAAAGCAGGAGACGAGAGAGACCAGACTTTAAGCTAGGAGCTTAAAGCAGGAGAGGAGAGAGAGGGGACCTTAAGCTAGGTGCTAAAATCAGGAGAGGAGAAAGACCGGACTTTAAACTGGGAGCTTAAAGCAGGACACGAGAAAGACCAAAACTGAAGCTAGGAGCTTAAAGCAGGACACGAGAGAGACTAGACCTTAAACTGGGAGCTTAAAGCAGGACACGAGAGAGAACGGACCTTAAACTGGGAGCTTAAAGCAGGACACGAGAGAGACCGGACCTTAAACTGGGAGCTTAAAGCAGGACACGAAAGAGACCGGACCTTAAACTGGGAGCTTAAAGCAGAGCACGAGAGAGACCAGACCTGAAGCTGGGGGCTTAAAGCAGGACACGAGAGAGACTAGACCTTAAGCTCGGAGCTTAAAGCAGGACACGAGAAAGACCAAACCTGAAGCTAGGAGCTTAAAGCTGGCCCCGAGAGAGACCAGACCTGAAGCTGGGAGCTTAAAGCAGGAGACGAGAGAGACCGGACCTTAAACTGGGAACTTAAAGCAGGACACGAGAGAGACCAGACCTTAAACTGGGAGCTTAAAGCAGGACACGAGAGAGAGCGGACCTTAAACTAGGAACTTAAATCAGGAGACGAGAGAGACCAGACCTTAAACTGGGAGATTAAAGCAGGACACGAGAGAGACCAGACCTTAAGCTAGGAGCTTAAAGCAGGACACGAGAGCGACCAGACCTTAAACTGGGAGCTTAAAACAGGAGACGAGAGAGACCAGACCTTAAGCTAGGAGCTTAAAGCAGGAGACGAGAGAGACCAGACTTTAAGCTAGGAGCTTAAAGCAGGAGAGGAGAGAGACCGGACCTTAAGCTAGGAGCTTAAAGCAGGACACGAGAGAGACCAGGCCTTAAACTGGGAGCTTAAAACAGGAGACGAGAGAGACCAGACCTTAAGCTAGGAGCTTAAAGCAGGAGACGAGAGAGACCAGACTTTAAGCTAGGAGCTTAAAGCAGGAGAGGAGAGAGACCGGACCTTAAGCTAGGTGCTAAAATCAGGAGAGGAGAGAGACCGGACCTTAAACTGGGAGCTTAAAGCAGGACACGAGAGAGTACAGACCTTAAACTGGTAACTTAAATCAGGAGACGATAGACACGAGACCTGAAGCTGGGAGCTTAAAGCAGGAGACGAGAGAGACCAGACATTAAACTGGGAGCTAAAACAGGAGACGAGAGAGACCAGACCTTAAACTGGGAGCTTAAAGCAGGAGACGAGAGAGACCAGACATAAAACTGGGATCTAAAACCGGAAACGAGAGAGACCAGACCTTAAACTGGGAGCTTAAAGCAGGACACGAGAGAGACCAGACCTGAAGCTAGGAGCTTAAAGCAGGACATGAGAGAGACAAGACCTTAAACTAGGAGCTTAAAGCAGGACACGAGAGAGAGAAGACCTTAAGCTAGGAGCTTAAAGCAGGAGACGAGAGAGATCAGACCTTAAGCTGGGAGCTTAAAGCAGGATACGAGAGAGACGAGACTTAAGCTAGGTGCTAAAATCAGGAGAGGAGAGAGACCGGACCTTAAACTGGGAGCTTAAAGCAGGACACGAGAAAGACCAAACGTGAAGCTTGGAGCTTAAAGCAGGACACGAGAGAGACTAGACCTTAAACTGGGAGCTTAAAGCAGGACATGAGAGAGAGCGGACCTTAAACTGGAGCTTAAATCAGGACACGAGAGAGACCAAACCTTAAACTGGGAGCTTAAAGCAGGACACGAGAGAGACCGGACCTTAAACTGGGAGCTTAAAGCAGGACACGAGAGAGATCGGACCTTAAACTGGGAGCTTAAAGCAGGACACGAGAGAGACCGGACCTTAAACTGGGAGCTTAAAGCAGGACACGAGAGAGACCAGACCTGAAGCTGGGAGCTTAAAGCAGGAGACGAGAGAGACCAGACCTTAAACTGGGAGCTTAAAGCAGGACACGAGAGAGAGTGGACCTTAAACTAGGAACTTAAATCAGGAGACGAGAGAGACCAGACCTTAAACTGGGAGCTTAAAGCAGGACACGAGAGAGACCAGACCTTAAGCTAGGAGCTTAAAGTAGGACACGAGAGAGACCAGACCTTAAACTGGGAGCTTAAAACAGGAGACGAGAGAGACCAGACCTTAAGCTAGGAGCTTAAAGCAGGAGACGAGAGAGACCAGACTTTAAGCTAGGAGCTTAAAGCAGGAGAGGAGAGAGACCGGACCTTAAGCTAGGTGCTAAAATCAGGAGAGGAGAGAGACCGGACTTTAAACTGGGAGCTTAAAGCAGGACACGAGAGAGACCAAAACTGAAGCTAGGAGCTTAAAGCAGGAGAGGAGAGAGACCGGACCTTAAGCTAGGTGCTAAAATCAGGAGAGGAGAGAGACCGGACCTTAAACTGGGAGCTTAAAGCAGGACACGAGAAAGACCAAAACTGAAGCTAGGAGCTTAAAGCAGGACACGAGAGAGACTAGACCTTAAACTGGGAGCTTAAAGCAGGACACGAGAGAGACCGGACCTTAAACTGGGAGCTTAAAGCAGGACACGAGAGAGACCGGACCTTAAACTGGGAGCTTAAAGCAGGACACGAGAGAGACCGGACCTTAAACTGGGAGCTTAAAGCAGGACACGAGAGAGACCAGACCTGAAGCTGGGGGCTTAAAGCAGGACACGAGAGAGACTAGACCTTAAGCTCGGAGCTTAAAGCAGGACACGAGAAAGACCAAACCTGAAGCTAGGAGCTTAAAGCAGGAGACGAGAGAGACCAGACTTTAAGCTAGGAGCTTAAATCAGGAGAGGAGAGAGACCGGACCTTAAGCTAGGTGCTAAAATCAGGAGAGGAGAGAGACCGGACTTTAAACTGGGAGCTTAAAGCAGGACACGAGAGAGACCAAAACTGAAGCTAGGAGCTTAAAGCAGGAGAGGAGAGAGACCGGACCTTAAGCTAGGTGCTAAAATCAGGAGAGGAGAGAGACCGGACCTTAAACTGGGAGCTTAAAGCAGGACACGAGAAAGACCAAAACTGAAGCTAGGAGCTTAAAGCAGGACACGAGAGAGACTAGACCTTAAACTGGGAGCTTAAAGCAGGACACGAGAGAGACCGGACCTTAAACTGGGAGCTTAAAGCAGGACACGAGAGAGACCGGACCTTAAACTGGGAGCTTAAAGCAGGACACGAGAGAGACCGGACCTTAAACTGGGAGCTTAAAGCAGGACACGAGAGAGACCAGACCTGAAGCTGGGGGCTTAAAGCAGGACACGAGAGAGACTAGACCTTAAGCTCGGAGCTTAAAGCAGGACACGAGAAAGACCAAACCTGAAGCTAGGAGCTTAAAGCTGGCCCCGAGAGAGACCAGACCTGAAGCTGGGAGCTTAAAGCAGGAGACGAGAGAGACCGGACCTTAAACTGGGAACTTAAAGCAGGACACGAGAGAGACCAAACCTTAAACTGGGAGCTTAAAGCAGGACACGAGAGAGAGCGGACCTTAAACTAGGAACTTAAATCAGGAGACGAGAGAGACCAGACCTTAAACTGGGAGATTAAAGCAGGACACGAGAGAGACCAGACCTTAAGCTAGGAGCTTAAAGCAGGACACGAGAGCGACCAGACCTTAAACTGGGAGCTTAAAACAGGAGACGAGAGAGACCAGACCTTAAGCTAGGAGCTTAAAGCAGGAGACGAGAGAGACCAGACTTTAAGCTAGGAGCTTAAAGCAGGAGAGGAGAGAGACCGGACCTTAAGCTAGGAGCTTAAAGCAGGACACGAGAGAGACCAGACCTTAAACTGGGAGCTTAAAACAGGAGACGAGAGAGACCAGACCTTAAGCTAGGAGCTTAAAGCAGGAGACGAGAGAGACCAGACTTTAAGCTAGGAGCTTAAAGCAGGAGAGGAGAGAGACCGGACCTTAAGCTAGGTGCTAAAATCAGGAGAGGAGAGAGACCGGACCTTAAACTGGGAGCTTAAAGCAGGACACGAGAGAGTACAGACCTTAAACTGGTAACTTAAATCAGGAGACGAGAGAGACAAGACCTGAAGCAGGGAGCTTAAAGCATGACACGAGAGAGACCAGACATTAAACTGGGAGCTTAAAGAAGGACACGAGAGAGAGCGGACCTTAAACTAGGAGCTTAAATTAGGACACGAGAGAGACTAGACCTTAAACTAGGAGCTTAAATTAGGACACGAGAGAGACTAGACCTTAAGCTAGGAGTTTAAAGCAGGACATGAGAGAGAGGCGACCTTAAACTAGGAGCTTAAATCAGGAGACGAGGGAGACCAGACATTAAGCTAGGAGCTTAAAGCAGGAGAAGAGAGAGACCGGACCTTAAACTAGGAGCTTAAAGCAGGAGACGAGAAAGACCAAACCTGAAGCTAGGAGCTTAAAGCAGGAGACGAGAGAGACTAGACCTTAAGCTAGGAGCTTAAAGCTGGACACGAGAGAGACCAGACCTGAAACTGGGAACTTAAATCAGGAGACGAGAGAGACCAGACCTTAAACTGGGAGCTTAAAGCAGGAGACGAGAGAGACCAGACCTTAAACTGGGAACTTAAATCAGGAGACGAGAGAGACCAGACCTTAAACTGGGAGCTTAAAGCAGGACACGAGAGAGACCGGACCTTAAACTGGGAGCTAAAAGCAGGACACGAGAGAGACCGGACCTTAAACTGGGAGCTTAAATCAGGAGACGAGAGAGACCGGACCTTAAACTGGGAGCTTAAAGCAGGAGACGAGAGAGAGCGGACCTTAAACTGGGAGCTTAAAGCAGGACGCGAGATAGACCAGACCTTAAACTGGGAGCTTAAAGCAGGACACGAGAGAGACTAGACCTTAAGCCAGGAGCTTAAAGCAGGACACGAGAGAGTACAGACCTTAAACTGGTAACTTAAATCAGGAGACGAGAGACACCAGACCTGAAGCTGGGAGCTTAAAGCAGGAGACGAGAGAGACCAGACCTTAAGCTAGGAGCTTAAAGCAGGACACGAGAGAGACTCGACCTGAAGCTAGGAACTTAAAGCAGGACACGAGAGAGACTAGACCTTAAACTGGGAGCTTAAAGCAGGAGACGAGAGAGACCAGACCTTAAACTGGGAGCTTAAATCAGGAGACGAGAGAGACCAGACCTTAAGCTAGGAGCTTAAAGCAGGAGACGAGAGAGACCAGACCTTAAGCTAGGAGCTAAAATCAGGAGAGGAGAGAGACCGGATCTTAAACTGGGAGCTTAAAGCAGGACACGAGAAAGACCAAACGTGAAGCTAGGAGCTTAAAGCAAGACACGAGAGAGACGAGACCTTAAACTAGGAGCTTAAAGCAGGACACGAGAGAGACAAGACCTCAAGCTAGGAGCTTAAAGCAGGAGACGAGAGAGAACAGACCTTAAGCTGGGTGCTTAAAACAGGAGACGAGAGAGACCAGACCTTAAGCTAGGAGCTTAAAGCAGGAGACGAGAGAGACCAGATTAAGCTAGGTGCTAAAATCAGGAGAGGAGAGAGACCGGACCTTAAACTGGGAGCTTAAAGCAGGACACGAGAAAGACCAAACGTGAAGCTAGGAGCTTAAAGCAGGACACGAGAGAGACCAGACCTGAAACTGGGAACTTAAATCAGGAGACGAGAGAGACCAGACCTTAAACTGGGAGCTTAAAGCAGGAGACGAGAGAGACCAGACCTTAAACTGGGAACTTAAATCAGGAGACGAGAGAGACCAGACCTTAAACTGGGAGCTTAAAGCAGGACACGAGAGAGACCGGACCTTAAACTGGGAGCTAAAAGCAGGACACGAGAGAGACCGGACCTTAAACTGGGAGCTTAAAGCAGGACACGAGAGAGAGCGGACCTTAAACTGGGAGCTTAAAGCAGGACACGAGAGAGACCAGACCTGAAGTTGGGAGCTTAAAGCAGGAGACGAGAGAGACCAGACCTTAAACTGAGAGCTTAAAGTAGGACACGAGAGAGAGCGGACCTTAAACTAGGAACTTAAATCAGGAGACGAGAGAGACCAGACCTTCAACTGGGAGCTTAAAGCAGGACACGAGAGAGACCAGACCTTAAGCTAGGAGCTTAAAGCAGGACACGAGAGAGAGCGGACCTTAAACTGGGAGCTTAAAACAGGAGACGAGAGAGACCAGACCTTAAGCTAGGAGCTTAAAGCAGGAGAGGAGAGAGACCAGACCTTAAGCTAGGTGCTAAAATCAGGATAGGAGAGAGACCGGACCTTAAACTGGGAGCTTAAAGCAGGACACGAGAAAGACCAAACCTGAAGCTAGGAGCTTAAAGCAGGAGACGAGAGAGACTAGACCTTAAGCTAGGAGCTTGAAGCAGGACACGAGAGAGACCAGACCTGAAGCTAGGAGCTTAAATTAGGAGACGAGAGAGACCAGACTTGAAACTGGGAGCTTAAAGCAGGACACGAGAGAAACCGGACCTTAAACAGGGAGCTTAAAGCAGGAGACGAGAGAGAGCTGACCTTAAACTGGGAATTTAAAGCAGGACACGAGATAGACCAGACCTTAAACTGGGAGCTTAAAGCAGGACACGAGAGAGACTAGACCTTAAGCTAGGAGCTTAAAGCAGGACACGAGAGAGTACAGACCTTAAACTGGTAACTTAAATCAGGAGACGAGAGACACCAGACCTGAAGCTGGGAGCTTAAAGCAGGAGACGAGAGAGACCAGACATTAAACTGGGAGCTAAAACAGGAGACGAGAGAGACCAGACCTTAAACTGGGAGCTTAAAGCAGGAGACGAGAGAGACCAGACATAAAACTGGGATCTAAAACCGGAGACGAGAGAGACCAGACCTTAAACTGGGAGCTTAAAGCAGGACACGAGAGAGACCAGACCTGAAGCTAGGAGCTTAAAGCAGGACATGAGAGAGACAAGACCTTAAACTAGGAGCTTAAAGCAGGACACGAGAGAGACAAGACCTTAAGCTAGGAGCTTAAAGCAGGAGACGAGAGAGATCAGACCTTAAGCTGGGAGCTTAAAACAGGAGACGAGAGAGACCAGACCTTAAGCTAGGAGCTTAAAGCAGGAGACGAGAGAGACCAGACTTAAGCTAGGTGCTAAAATCAGGAGAGGAGAGAGACCGGACCTTAAACTGGGAGCTTAAAGCAGGACACGATAAAGACCAAACGTGAAGCTTGGAGCTTAAAGCAGGACACGAGAGAGACTAGACCTTAAACTGGGAGCTTAAAGCAGGACATGAGAGAGACCGGACCTTAAACTGGGAGCTTAAATCAGGACACGAGAGAGACCAGACCTTAAGCTAGTAGCTTAAATCAGGAGAGGAGAGAGACCAGACCTTAAGCTGGGATCATAAAGCAGGACACGAGAGACCAGACCTTAAGCTTGGAGCTTAAAACAGGACACGAGAGAGACTCGACCTGAAGCTAAGAGCTTAAAGCAGGACACGAGAGAGTACAGACCTTAAACTGGTAACTTAAATCAGGAGACGAGAGAGACCAGACCTGAAGCTGGGAGCTTAAAGCAGGAGACGAGAGAGACCAGACCTTAAGCTAGGAGCTTAAAGCAGGACACGAGAGAGACTCGACCTGAAGCTAGGAACTTAAAGCAGGACACGAGAGAGACTAGACCTTAAACTGGGAGCTTAAAACAGGAGACGAGAGAGACCAGACTTTAAACTGGGAGCTTAAATCAGGAGACGAGAGATACCAGACCTTAAGCTAGGAGCTTAAAGCAGGAGACGAGAGAGAGCGGACCTTAAACTAGGAGCTTAAAGCAGGACACAAGAGAGACTAGACCTTAAGCTCTGAGCTTAAAGCAGGAGACGAGAGAGACCAGACCTTAAACTGGGAGCTTAAATCAGGAGACGAGAGAGACCAGACCTTAAGCTAGGAGCTTAAAGCAGGAGACGAGAGAGACCAGACCTTACGCTAGGTGCTTAAATCAGGAGAGGAGAGAGACCGGACCTTAAACTGGGAGCTTAAAGCAGGACACGAGAGAGACCAGACCTTGAACTGGGAGCTTAAAGCAGGACACGCGAGAGACCAGACCTTAAGCTAGGAGCTTAAAACAGGACACGAGAGAGACCAGACCTTAAGCTAGGTGCTTAAATCAGGAGAGGAGAGAGAGCGGACCTTAAACTGGGAGCTTAAAGCAGGAGACGAGAGAGACCGGACCTTAAGCTAGGAGCTTAAAGCAGGAGACGAGAGAGACCAGACCTGAATCTAGGAGCTTAAAGCAGGACACGAGAGAGACCAGACCTTAAGCTGGGAGCTTAAAGCAGGAGATGAGAGAGACTAGACCTTAAGCTGGGATTATAAAGCAGGACACGAGAGACCAGACCTTAAGCTGGGAACTTAAGGCAGGAGACGAGAGAGACCGGACCTTCAACTAGGAGCTTAAAGCAGGACACGAGAGAGACCAGACCTTAAACTGGGAGCTTAAAGCAGCAGATGAGAGAGAATAGACATTAAGCTGGGATCATAAAGCAGGACACGAGAGACCAGACCTTAAGCTGGGAACTTAAAGCAGGAGATGAGAGAGAGAGGACCTTAAACTAGGAGCTTAAAGCAGGACACGAGAGAGAGCGGACCTTAAACCAGGAACTTAAAGCAGGAGACGAGAGAGAGCGGACCTTAAACTGGGAGCTTAAAGCAGGACACGAGAGAGACCAGACCTTAAGCTTGGAGCTTAAAGCAGGACACGAGAGAGACCAGACCTTAAGCTTGGAGCTTAAAGCAGGAGACGACAGAGACCAGACCTTAAGCTAGGAGCTTAAAGCAGGACACGAGAGAGACCAGACCTTAAGCTTGGAGCTTAAAGCAGGAGATGAGAGAGACTAGACCTTAAGCTAGGAGCTTAAAACAGGACACGAGAGAGACTCGACCTGAAGCTAGGAGCTTAAAGCAGGACACGAGTGAGAGCCGAACTTCAGCTAGGAGCTTAAAGCAGGACACAAGAGAGAGCGGACCTTAAACTAGGAGCTTATATCAGGACACGAGAGAGACCAGACCTTAAGCTAGGAGCTTAAAGCAGGACACGAGAGAGAGCGGACTTTAAACTAGGAACTTAAAGCAGGACACGAGAGAGACTAGACCTTAAGCTAGCAGCTTAAAGCAGGAGACGAGAGAGAACAGACATTAAGCTAGAAGTTTAAAGCAGGACACGAGAGAGACCAGACCTTAAACTGGGAGCTTAAAACAGGAGACGAGAGAGACCAGACCTTACGCTAGGAGCTTAAAGCAGGAGACGAGAGAGACCAGACCTTAAGCTAGGAGCTTAAAGCAGGAGACGAGAGAGACCAGACCTTAAGCTAGGTGCTAAAATCAGGAGAGGAGAGAGACCAGACCTTAAACTGGGAGCTTAAAGCAGGACACGAGAAAGACCAAACCTGAAGCTAGGAGCTTAAAGCAGGAGACGAGAGAGACCGGA
The DNA here is from genome assembly GCF_044704955.1 of Pristiophorus japonicus. Lineage (NCBI taxonomy): Eukaryota > Metazoa > Chordata > Chondrichthyes > Pristiophoridae > Pristiophorus > Pristiophorus japonicus. Next base: position 9,342 of record NW_027254677.1, on the reverse strand, counting down.
CCTTAAACTGGGAGCTTAAAGCAGGACACGAGAGAGACCAGACCTGAAGCTAGGAGCTTAACGCAGGACACGAGAGAGAGCGGACCTTAAACTAGGAGCTTAAATCAGGACACGAGAGAGACCAGACCTTAAGCTGGGATCTTAAAGTAGGAGACGAGAGAAACCAGACCTGAAACTGGGAGCTTAAAGCAGGAGACGAAAGAGACCGGACCTTAAACTAGGAGCTTAAATTAGGACACGAGGGAGACTAGACCTTAAACTAGGAGCTTAAATTAGGACACGAGAGAGACTAGACCTTAAGCTAGGAGTTTAAAGCAGGACACGAGAGAGAGGGGACCTTAAGCTAGGAGCTTAAATCAGGAGACGAGAGAGACCGGACCTTAAACTGGGAGCTTAAAGCAGGAGACGAGAGAGAGCGGACCTTAAACTGGGAGCTTAAAGCAGGACGCGAGATAGACCAGACCTTAAACTGGGAGCTTAAAGCAGGACACGAGAGAGACTAGACCTTAAGCCAGGAGCTTAAAGCAGGACACGAGAGAGTACAGACCTTAAACTGGTAACTTAAATCAGGAGACGAGAGACACCAGACCTGAAGCTGGGAGCTTAAAGCAGGAGACGAGAGAGACCAGACCTTAAGCTAGGAGCTTAAAGCAGGACACGAGAGAGACTCGACCTGAAGCTAGGAACTTAAAGCAGGACACGAGAGAGACTAGACCTTAAACTGGGAGCTTAAAGCAGGAGACGAGAGAGACCAGACCTTAAACTGGGAGCTTAAATCAGGAGACGAGAGAGACCAGACCTTAAGCTAGGAGCTTAAAGCAGGAGACGAGAGAGACCAGACCTTAAGCTAGGAGCTAAAATCAGGAGAGGAGAGAGACCGGATCTTAAACTGGGAGCTTAAAGCAGGACACGAGAAAGACCAAACGTGAAGCTAGGAGCTTAAAGCAAGACACGAGAGAGACGAGACCTTAAACTAGGAGCTTAAAGCAGGACACGAGAGAGACAAGACCTCAAGCTAGGAGCTTAAAGCAGGAGACGAGAGAGAACAGACCTTAAGCTGGGTGCTTAAAACAGGAGACGAGAGAGACCAGACCTTAAGCTAGGAGCTTAAAGCAGGAGACGAGAGAGACCAGATTAAGCTAGGTGCTAAAATCAGGAGAGGAGAGAGACCGGACCTTAAACTGGGAGCTTAAAGCAGGACACGAGAAAGACCAAACGTGAAGCTAGGAGCTTAAAGCAGGACACGAGAGAGACCAGACCTGAAACTGGGAACTTAAATCAGGAGACGAGAGAGACCAGACCTTAAACTGGGAGCTTGAAGCAGGAGACGAGAGAGACCAGACCTTAAACTGGGAACTTAAATCAGGAGACGAGAGAGACCAGACCTTAAACTGGGAGCTTAAAGCAGGACACGAGAGAGACCGGACCTTAAACTGGGAGCTAAAAGCAGGACACGAGAGAGACCGGACCTTAAACTGGGAGCTTAAAGCAGGACACGAGAGAGAGCGGACCTTAAACTGGGAGCTTAAAGCAGGACACGAGAGAGACCAGACCTGAAGTTGGGAGCTTAAAGCAGGAGACGAGAGAGACCAGACCTTAAACTGAGAGCTTAAAGTAGGACACGAGAGAGAGCGGACCTTAAACTAGGAACTTAAATCAGGAGACGAGAGAGACCAGACCTTCAACTGGGAGCTTAAAGCAGGACACGAGAGAGACCAGACCTTAAGCTAGGAGCTTAAAGCAGGACACGAGAGAGAGCGGACCTTAAACTGGGAGCTTAAAACAGGAGACGAGAGAGACCAGACCTTAAGCTAGGAGCTTAAAGCAGGAGAGGAGAGAGACCAGACCTTAAGCTAGGTGCTAAAATCAGGATAGGAGAGAGACCGGACCTTAAACTGGGAGCTTAAAGCAGGACACGAGAAAGACCAAACCTGAAGCTAGGAGCTTAAAGCAGGAGACGAGAGAGACTAGACCTTAAGCTAGGAGCTTGAAGCAGGACACGAGAGAGACCAGACCTGAAGCTAGGAGCTTAAATTAGGAGACGAGAGAGACCAGACTTGAAACTGGGAGCTTAAAGCAGGACACGAGAGAAACCGGACCTTAAACAGGGAGCTTAAAGCAGGAGACGAGAGAGAGCTGACCTTAAACTGGGAATTTAAAGCAGGACACGAGATAGACCAGACCTTAAACTGGGAGCTTAAAGCAGGACACGAGAGAGACTAGACCTTAAGCTAGGAGCTTAAAGCAGGACACGAGAGAGTACAGACCTTAAACTGGTAACTTAAATCAGGAGACGAGAGACACCAGACCTGAAGCTGGGAGCTTAAAGCAGGAGACGAGAGAGACCAGACATTAAACTGGGAGCTAAAACAGGAGACGAGAGAGACCAGACCTTAAACTGGGAGCTTAAAGCAGGAGACGAGAGAGACCAGACATAAAACTGGGATCTAAAACCGGAGACGAGAGAGACCAGACCTTAAACTGGGAGCTTAAAGCAGGACACGAGAGAGACCAGACCTGAAGCTAGGAGCTTAAAGCAGGACATGAGAGAGACAAGACCTTAAACTAGGAGCTTAAAGCAGGACACGAGAGAGACAAGACCTTAAGCTAGGAGCTTAAAGCAGGAGACGAGAGAGATCAGACCTTAAGCTGGGAGCTTAAAACAGGAGACGAGAGAGACCAGACCTTAAGCTAGGAGCTTAAAGCAGGAGACGAGAGAGACCAGACTTAAGCTAGGTGCTAAAATCAGGAGAGGAGAGAGACCGGACCTTAAACTGGGAGCTTAAAGCAGGACACGATAAAGACCAAACGTGAAGCTTGGAGCTTAAAGCAGGACACGAGAGAGACTAGACCTTAAACTGGGAGCTTAAAGCAGGACATGAGAGAGACCGGACCTTAAACTGGGAGCTTAAATCAGGACACGAGAGAGACCAGACCTTAAGCTAGTAGCTTAAATCAGGAGAGGAGAGAGACCAGACCTTAAGCTGGGATCATAAAGCAGGACACGAGAGACCAGACCTTAAGCTTGGAGCTTAAAACAGGACACGAGAGAGACTCGACCTGAAGCTAAGAGCTTAAAGCAGGACACGAGAGAGTACAGACCTTAAACTGGTAACTTAAATCAGGAGACGAGAGAGACCAGACCTGAAGCTGGGAGCTTAAAGCAGGAGACGAGAGAGACCAGACCTTAAGCTAGGAGCTTAAAGCAGGACACGAGAGAGACTCGACCTGAAGCTAGGAACTTAAAGCAGGACACGAGAGAGACTAGACCTTAAACTGGGAGCTTAAAGCAGGAGACGAGAGAGACCAGACTTTAAACTGGGAGCTTAAATCAGGAGACGAGAGATACCAGACCTTAAGCTAGGAGCTTAAAGCAGGAGACGAGAGAGAGCGGACCTTAAACTAGGAGCTTAAAGCAGGACACAAGAGAGACTAGACCTTAAGCTCTGAGCTTAAAGCAGGAGACGAGAGAGACCAGACCTTAAACTGGGAGCTTAAATCAGGAGACGAGAGAGACCAGACCTTAAGCTAGGAGCTTAAAGCAGGAGACGAGAGAGACCAGACCTTACGCTAGGTGCTTAAATCAGGAGAGGAGAGAGACCGGACCTTAAACTGGGAGCTTAAAGCAGGACACGAGAGAGACCAGACCTTGAACTGGGAGCTTAAAGCAGGACACGCGAGAGACCAGACCTTAAGCTAGGAGCTTAAAACAGGACACGAGAGAGACCAGACCTTAAGCTAGGTGCTTAAATCAGGAGAGGAGAGAGAGCGGACCTTAAACTGGGAGCTTAAAGCAGGAGACGAGAGAGACCGGACCTTAAGCTAGGAGCTTAAAGCAGGAGACGAGAGAGACCAGACCTGAATCTAGGAGCTTAAAGCAGGACACGAGAGAGACCAGACCTTAAGCTGGGAGCTTAAAGCAGGAGATGAGAGAGACTAGACCTTAAGCTGGGATTATAAAGCAGGACACGAGAGACCAGACCTTAAGCTGGGAACTTAAGGCAGGAGACGAGAGAGACCGGACCTTCAACTAGGAGCTTAAAGCAGGACACGAGAGAGACCAGACCTTAAACTGGGAGCTTAAAGCAGCAGATGAGAGAGAATAGACATTAAGCTGGGATCATAAAGCAGGACACGAGAGACCAGACCTTAAGCTGGGAACTTAAAGCAGGAGATGAGAGAGAGAGGACCTTAAACTAGGAGCTTAAAGCAGGACACGAGAGAGAGCGGACCTTAAACCAGGAACTTAAAGCAGGAGACGAGAGAGAGCGGACCTTAAACTGGGAGCTTAAAGCAGGACACGAGAGAGACCAGACCTTAAGCTTGGAGCTTAAAGCAGGACACGAGAGAGACCAGACCTTAAGCTTGGATATTAAAGCAGGAGACGACAGAGACCAGACCTTAAGCTAGGAGCTTAAAGCAGGACACGAGAGAGACCAGACCTTAAGCTTGGAGCTTAAAGCAGGAGATGAGAGAGACTAGACCTTAAGCTAGGAGCTTAAAACAGGACACGAGAGAGACTCGACCTGAAGCTAGGAGCTTAAAGCAGGACACGAGTGAGAGCCGAACTTCAGCTAGGAGCTTAAAGCAGGACACAAGAGAGAGCGGACCTTAAACTAGGAGCTTATATCAGGACACGAGAGAGACCAGACCTTAAGCTAGGAGCTTAAAGCAGGACACGAGAGAGAGCGGACTTTAAACTAGGAACTTAAAGCAGGACACGAGAGAGACTAGACCTTAAGCTAGCAGCTTAAAGCAGGAGACGAGAGAGAACAGACATTAAGCTAGAAGTTTAAAGCAGGACACGAGAGAGACCAGACCTTAAACTGGGAGCTTAAAACAGGAGACGAGAGAGACCAGACCTTACGCTAGGAGCTTAAAGCAGGAGACGAGAGAGACCAGACCTTAAGCTAGGAGCTTAAAGCAGGAGACGAGAGAGACCAGACCTTAAGCTAGGTGCTAAAATCAGGAGAGGAGAGAGACCAGACCTTAAACTGGGAGCTTAAAGCAGGACACGAGAAAGACCAAACCTGAAGCTAGGAGCTTAAAGCAGGAGACGAGAGAGACCGGACCTTAAACTGGGAGCTTAAAGCAGGACACGAGAGAGACCAGACCTGAAGCTAGGAGCTTAACGCAGGACACGAGAGAGAGCGGACCTTAAACTAGGAGCTTAAATCAGGACACGAGAGAGACCAGACCTTAAGCTGGGATCTTAAAGTAGGAGACGAGAGAAACCAGACCTGAAACTGGGAGCTTAAAGCAGGAGACGAAAGAGACCGGACCTTAAACTAGGAGCTTAAATTAGGACACGAGGGAGACTAGACCTTAAACTAGGAGCTTAAATTAGGACACGAGAGAGACTAGACCTTAAGCTAGGAGTTTAAAGCAGGACACGAGAGAGAGGGGACCTTAAGCTAGGAGCTTAAATCAGGAGACGAGGGAGACCAGACCTTAAGCTAGGAGCTTAAAGCAGGAGAAGAAAGAGACCGGACCTTAAACTAGGAGCTTAAAGCAGGACACGAGAAAGACCAAACCTGAAGCTAGGAGCTTAAAGCAGGACACGAGAGAGACTAGACCTTAAGCTCGGAGCATAAAGCAGGACACGAGAAAGACCAAACCTGAAGCTAGGAGCTTAAAGCTGGCCCCGAGAGAGACCAGACCTGAAGCTGGGAGCTTAAAGCAGGAGACGAGAGAGACCAGACCTTAAACTGGGAGCTTAAAGCAGGAGACGAGAGAGACAGACCTTAAACTGGGAGCTTAAAGCAGGAGACGAGAGAGACCAGACCTTAAACTGGGAACTTAAATCAGGAGACGAGAGAGACCAGACCTTAAACTGGGAGCTTAAAGCAGGACACGAGAGAGACCGGACCTTAAACTGGGAGCTTAAAGCAGGACACGAGAGAGATCGGACCTTAAACTGGGAGCTTAAAGCAGGACACGAGAGAGACCGGACCTTAAACTGGGAGCTTAAAGCAGGACACGAGAGAGACCAGACCTGAAGCTGGGAGCTTAAAGCAGGAGACGAGAGAGACCAGACCTTAAACTGGGAGCTTAAAGCAGGACACGAGAGAGAGTGGACCTTAAACTAGGAACTTAAATCAGGAGACGAGAGAGACCAGACCTTAAACTGGGAGCTTAAAGCAGGACACGAGAGAGACCAGACCTTAAGCTAGGAGCTTAAAGTAGGACACGAGAGAGACCAGACCTTAAACTGGGAGCTTAAAACAGGAGACGAGAGAGACCAGACCTTAAGCTAGGAGCTTAAAGCAGGAGACGAGAGAGACCAGACTTTAAGCTAGGAGCTTAAAGCAGGAGAGGAGAGAGAGGGGACCTTAAGCTAGGTGCTAAAATCAGGAGAGGAGAGAGACCGGACTTTAAACTGGGAGCTTAAAGCAGGACACGAGAAAGACCAAAACTGAAGCTAGGAGCTTAAAGCAGGACACGAGAGAGACTAGACCTTAAACTGGGAGCTTAAAGCAGGACACGAGAGAGACCGGACCTTAAACTGGGAGCTTAAAGCAGGACACGAGAGAGACCGGACCTTAAACTGGGAGCTTAAAGCAGGACACGAAAGAGACCGGACCTTAAACTGGGAGCTTAAAGCAGGACACGAGAGAGACCAGACCTGATGCTGGGGGCTTAAAGCAGGACACGAGAGAGACTAGACCTTAAGCTCAGAGCTTAAAGCAGGACACGAGAAAGACCAAACCTGAAGCTAGGAGCTTAAAGCTGGCCCGGAGAGAGACCAGACCTGAAGCTGGGAGCTTAAAGCAGGAGAGGAGAGAGACCGGACCTTAAACTGGGAACTTAAAGCAGGACACGAGAGAGACCAGACCTTGAACTGGGAGCTTAAAGCAGGACACGCGAGAGACCAGACCTTAAGCTTGGAGCTTAAAGCAGGAGATGAGAGAGACCAGACCTTAAGCTAGGAGCTTAAAGCAGGACACGAGAGCGACCAGACCTTAAACTGGGAGCTTAAAACAGGAGACGAGAGAGACCAGACCTTAAGCTAGGAGCTTAAAGCAGGAGACGAGAGAGACCAGACTTTAAGCTAGGAGCTTAAAGCAGGAGAGGAGAGAGACCGGACCTTAAGCTAGGAGCTTAAAGCAGGACACGAGAGAGACCAGACCTTAAACTGGGAGCTTAAAACAGGAGACGAGAGAGACCAGACCTTAAGCTAGGAGCTTAAAGCAGGAGACGAGAGAGACCAGACTTTAAGCTAGGAGCTTAAAGCAGGAGAGGAGAGAGACCGGACCTTAAGCTAGGTGCTAAAATCATGAGAGGAGAGAGACCGGACCTTAAACTGGGAGCTTAAAGCAGGACACGAGAGAGTACAGACCTTAAACTGGTAACTTAAATCAGGAGACGATAGACACGAGACCTGAAGCTGGGAGCTTAAAGCAGGAGACGAGAGAGACCAGACATTAAACTGGGAGCTAAAACAGGAGACGAGAGAGACCAGACCTTAAACTGGGAGCTTAAAGCAGGAGACGAGAGAGACCAGACATAAAACTGGGATCTAAAACCGGAAACGAGAGAGACCAGACCTTAAACTGGGAGCTTAAAGCAGGACACGAGAGAGACCAGACCTGAAGCTAGGAGCTTAAAGCAGGACATGAGAGAGACAAGACCTTAAACTAGGAGCTTAAAGCAGGACACGAGAGAGAGAAGACCTTAAGCTAGGAACTTAAAGCAGGAGACGAGAGAGATCAGACCTTAAACTGGGAGCTTAAAGCAGGAGACGAGAGAGACCAGACCTTAAGCTAGGAGCTTAAAGCAGGAGACGAGAGAGACCAGACTTAAGCTAGGCGCTAAAATCAGGAGAGGAGAGAGACCGGATCTTAAACTGGGAGCTTAAAGCAGGACACGAGAAAGACCAAACGTGAAGCTTGGAGCTTAAAGCAGGACACGAGAGAGACTAGACCTTAAACTGGGAGCTTAAAGCAGGACATGAGAGAGACCGGACCTTAAACTGGGAGCTTAAATCAGGACACGAGAGAGACCAGACCTTAAGCTAGTAGCTTAAATCAGGAGAGGAGAGAGACCAGACCTTAAGCTGGGATCATAAAGCAGGACACGAGAGACCAGACCTTAAGCTTGGAGCTTAAAACAGGACACGAGAGAGACTCGACCTGAAGCTAAGAGCTTCAAGCAGGACACGAGAGAGTACAGACCTTAAACTGGTAACTTAAATCAGGAGACGAGAGAGACCAGACCTGAAGCTGGGAGCTTAAAGCAGGAGACGAGAGAGACCAGACCTTAAGCTAGGAGCTTAAAGCAGGACACGAGAGAGACTCGACCTGAAGCTAGCAACTTAAAGCAGGACACGAGAGAGTACTAGACCTTAAACTGGGAGCTTAAAGCAGGAGACGAGAGAGACCAGACCTTAAACTGGGAGCTTAAATCAGGAGACGAGAGATACCAGACCTTAAGCTAGGAGCTTAAAGCAGGAGACGAGAGAGAGCGGACCTTAAACTAGGAGCTTAAAGCAGGACACAAGAGAGACTAGACCTTAATCTCTGAGCTTAAAGCAGGAGACGAGAGAGACCAGACCTTAAACTGGGAGCTTAAATCAGGAGCCGAGAGAGACCAGACCTTAAGCTAGGAGCTTAAAGCAGGAGACGAGCGAGACCAGACCTTACGCTAGGTGCTTAAATCAGGAGAGGAGAGAGACCGGACCTTAAACTGGGAGCTTAAAGCAGGACACGAGAGAGACCAGACCTTGAACTGGGAGCTTAAAGCAGGACACGCGAGAGACCAGACCTTAAGCTTGGAGCTTAAAGCAGGACACGAGAGAGACCAGACCTTAAGCTTGGAGCTTAAAGCAGGAGACGAGAGAGACCAGACCTTAAGCTAGGAGCTTAAAGCAGGACACGAGAGAGACCAGACCTTAAGCTTGGAGCTTAAAGCAGGAGATGAGAGAGACTAGACCTTAAGCTAGGGGCTTAAAACAGGACACGAGAGAGACTCGACCTGAAGCTAGGAGCTTAAAGCAGGACACGAGTGAGAGCCGAACTTCAGCTAGGAGCTTAAAGCAGGACACAAGAGAGAGCGGACCTTAAACTAGGAGCTTATATCAGGACACGAGAGAGACCAGACCTTAAGCTAGGAGCTTAAAGCAGGACACGAGAGAGAGCGGACTTTAAACTAGGAACTTAAAGCAGGACACGAGAGAGACTAGACCTTAAGCTAGCAGCTTAAAGCAGGAGACGAGAGAGAACAGACATTAAGCTAGAAGTTTAAAGCAGGACACGAGAGAGACCAGACCTTAAACTGGGAGCTTAAAGCAGGAGACGAGAGAGACCAGACCTTACGCTAGGAGCTTAAAGCAGGAGACGAGAG